>NC_045962.1:90245429-90248594 GCF_010909765.2 Amblyraja radiata | reverse complement strand
GTATTGGGCATTGTGATATCACACGATGGAACGAATCAAAAGGAAGAAAGGCAGCCGGCAGCCGGACGGACGGCAGGCGACAGGCACACAGTTTTATATATTAATAGATAGATAGATAGATAGATAGATAGATAGATAGATAGATAGATAGATAGATAGATAGTTAGATATTAGACACAAATTCCAAGGGTTCATGTTTTGTTTTTTCAATGATACCCTTAGTGATTAGTCTCACCAGTTCAGCTTGTCCCTCGCGTTTTTCTTTAACTGAGAGGGAAAAACCCCTCTAGGGTGAATGCTGAACTGGTGGCAATTTCTCTAGTGCAAACTGTATTCTGTATCCACGAATGCTATTGAGTATATACTTGTCACTCATGATAGACTCCCATGCTTCCTTAAACAGGTGTAATCTCCCCCCTGTTAGTATAGTGCCCCTACTTTCTATATGCTGGTAGGAACCAGACCCACCTACCTCCATGGTTATGGGTGTTTCTTCTGCTTCTTCGCAGGATGACGAGTCTTGTGCGTTGTTTGACGTGTTGGTGAGGTTTGGGGATGGCGCATTTTCCATGGGGTCCGCTCTGGGCCTTGGCCTAAAAAAGGCTTCCGGTGGTGATATGCGGACCCCGAGCTTTCACCAGTCCCATAGGGTAGACATCGACTGGTGGACGCGATGGGGTACTGCCGCTTGGGTTTTGTGGTTTTGGTTTTGCTCGTCCCGGGGCCTGCCCTCATGAGGCCGAAAGTTTTGGAAGCCTCCTCGATGTCTTTGACATTTTTGGTGAGGTCTTTGCCAAAGACCAGTGTATCTGACTCAATGGTTGGAGTTTTACACAACCCCGCGAATTTCGGGTTGAGGGCAGGTCTTATAATCTCCTTGCGGAGGTTATTAATCTCGAATTGAGTATTGCACAGCAGTGCGAGGGTGTCCTGCTGGTTTATGGTCATTTCTGTACCATCCACAGAACGAGCAAATGAGGTGATGGCTGACGTCAGGAGCCTGAGGATCCGCTGAAGTTTTAGTTCCTGATTTCGAATATTTGACCCAACGTGCCCCCAGATTTGGCTGTTGACAGCCGGCACTTTAAGCGATTCACAATTTTCAGGAGCCGTATATTGTTCTAAGACCTCATTAACCATCTGCTCCTGTAGGGGCCTGTTGGATAGGTGCTGAATGCTGGCCGCTAGTTTTGGCTCTAATGGCCGTCCTTCACGTGGGGCTGCCACGTAGCGGTCTACCACACCCAGCAGCTCTTCCTGTTCCTGTACCCCTGGCATACTCCCAAATTCTTCAGCCATTAACCCCACTTCTTGACCATCCCAGCCCTGGTCGCCAAAGCTGTCATCGGATGAGGGGGAAGCGATGGCCAGTGCACGAGGCACTGTGGAGGGAGTGCCTGAACTCCCCCTGCGAAACTGCTCCTCACGAAGCAAGTCTCGCTGGAGCATACGCTCCATGAGCCGCTCCATTCGGTTCAAGCGGCTGTCTCTGCCCCGAACGGGCGGTGAGACATCCCCGTCCGACGAATCAGAAACCACCGGCCGGATGGTCTTCTTAGTGGCTTTACATCCAGTCCGCTGCTCAGGCGCTAGCGAGACTGGGCTCGGCTCGGTGTCGGGGATGGCGGAGCGCTGGGTTAGTGGTCCTACCGCCTCCTGCCCCCCACTGATGGAACACTCCTCCGTTGGAGTCGAACGGGGGACAGGCTTCTTGAAGAGCCTTGTTCCGTTCATTTTTCTTAGCTGTTGGAACAAAGCAAAAACTCTCCTTTTGCCAAGAAAAACTGACCTCAGAGTAGACTTACCTGACGGTCCATCTTTTTTAAACTGTAACGGGAGCGCCTGAATCCCACTGCGTCGCTGTTGCACTGCGTGAACGCAATGCCGGGCATGCATGCTGAGCGGGCTCTTCACGTAGTCACTCACGTGACTCCGAAGTAAAATTGCACACAATACTCCATGATTGAATGGCGGAGTAGACTTGATGGGCCGAATGGCCTAATTCTACCACTTTCAATTATGACCTTATGAAAGGTGAGTCTGAAGAAGTGTCTCAACCCGAAACATCACACATTCCTTCTCTCCAGAGATGAATGTTGGGGGAATCCAGAACCTGGGGCCACAGTTTAAGAATAAGGAGTAAGCCATCAACGGAGATGAGGAAACACTTTTTCACACAGAGAGTTGTGAGCCTGTGGAATTCTCTGCCTCAGAGGGCGGTGGAGGCCGGTTCTCTGGATGCTTTCAAGAGAGAGCTAGATAGGGCTGTTAAAAATAGCAGAGTCAGGGGGTATGGGGAGAAGGCAGGAACGGGGTACTGATTGTGGATGATCAGCCATGATCACATTGAATGGCGGTGCTGGCTCGAAGGGCCGAATGGCCTACTCCTGCACCCATTGTCTATTGTCGATTGCTGCCTGTACCCCTGAGTTCCTCCAGCGTTTTGTGTCTACCTTTGGTTTAAACCAGCATCTGCAGTTCCTGCCTACACCTATACCTATGCCAATGCGTACACATTTACCTATCCCTAAACATATAGGTATATGCACACCTGTAGCATACCTATATCTGTACCTATACTGTCATGGATACCTACACCTATGGCATATCTATACCTATGCACATACCTATACCTGCGCCCATACATTTAACGATACCTATACCCATATATATACCATGTAGTAAGGAACTGCAGATGCAGCTTTACTGAAGATAGACACAAAAAGCTGGAGTAGCTCAGCGGACAAGCAGCATCTTTGGAGAGAAGGAATGGGTTTCAGGTCGAGACCCTTTGTCAGACTTCTTCAGAACCCATATATATATACCTATACATATACCTGTACCTACACCTACACCAATACTGGCCATTGCTCGTGTGGGACTCATGTAGATGGGACACCTTGGTCAGCGTGGCCGAGTTGGGCCGAAGGGCCTGTTTCCACACTATGACTCTTTGCCTAACAGGCAGAAGTCTTTTTCCAGGGATGTAGACATCTTGGGGTAGAATCTGAAGACCTGATATATTCTTGATTTGTACGGATGTCGGGGATTATGGGGAGAAGGCAGGAGAATGGGTCTAGGAGGGAGAGATAGATCAGCCATGATTGATGGAGTAGACTTGATGGGCCGAATGGCTTTATTCTGCTCCTTGAACTTAGGAACATA
>NC_045962.1:90110429-90240429 GCF_010909765.2 Amblyraja radiata | reverse complement strand
CAGATTGATCGTTAGGTTTGCCTCCGCTAGACGATGAAATACCTCCTTCAGATGACCGATGTGTTCGAACCACGACCTGGAGCACACAACCAAATCATCAAGATATGCCTCACAGAAGGACAAACCAGACAATACAATGTTCACCAACCGTTGGAAGGTTGCCGGCGCATTGCGCATCCCAAATGCCATTACCGTGTACTGAAGAAAGTCATCAGGCGTAACGAACGCAGAGATCTCCCTCGCCCGCCTAGTCAAAGGGACTTGCCAATAGCCTTTTAACAAGTCCAACTTAGACACAAAAGATGCACTTCCCACACGATCCACGCAATCCTCCATCCGTGGAAGAGGATAGCAATCCGGCTTAGTTACACTATTTAATTTCCGATAGTCCGTGCAAAACCTGTCCTCCCCATTAGCCTTCGTCGCCAGTAGACACGGAGAACTCCACGGGCTACAACTAGGTTCAGCAATGCCATGCCGCCGCATATAGTCAACCTGACTTCTTAGACGATTACGCTTGTCAGGGTTGACCCGATACG
The DNA here is from genome assembly GCF_010909765.2 of Amblyraja radiata. Taxonomy (NCBI): domain Eukaryota; kingdom Metazoa; phylum Chordata; class Chondrichthyes; order Rajiformes; family Rajidae; genus Amblyraja; species Amblyraja radiata. Next base: position 90,239,890 of record NC_045962.1, on the reverse strand, counting down.
GATGCTGCTTAATTGGCGTAGCACCGGCCACGTCAATGTCATGCTGCAGCACAGACATCTGAGAAGGCACATCCGAGAACAGTGACACATTTGACTTCACCAAAGCAAGCAGGTCACCCCGCTGACCTTCAGTCAAATGAGACAACCGCAAGGGAAGCATCTCCAAAGCCTCAGAGTTACTCAGCTTTCCCTGCGTTACTGCCACAGACAACCGTGCCTCCCCCACATCACCACCCGTGTCAGGGGGCAGCACCACTGCAGCCAAAACAGGCTTAGAAGGACATAGCTCCGACCCATCAACCTCCACAGGCTCCTGCTCATGGTACTGTTTCATCATGTTGACATGACAGAGCTGAGTCTTACGCCTCCGATCAGGGGTACCAATAACGTAATCCCTCTCACCAACCTTCTTAACCACCTGATAGGGACCGCTATACCGAGCCTGCAGACTGGAACCAGGAATAGGCAACAACACCAGGACCTTGTCACCTGGAGAAAAATTCCTACTAGAAGCCTTCCTGTCGAACCAGTCCTTCACCTAGACTGAGCAGAGGCAAGATTACCCATTGCCAGTTCGCATGCCCTCCTCAGTCTAGAGCGAAAAGTACAGACGTGGTCTAAAATACTCCGTTTTGTATCCTCCTGCAACCATTTCTCCTTCAGGACCCTCAACGGACCACGTACAGTATGCGCGAACACCAGGTCAGCAGGACTGAACCCTAAAGACTCCTGCACGACCTCACGCACCGCAAACATAACTAGATGAACTCCCTCATCCCAGTCTTTTTCAAACTCCAGGCAGTAAGTCCTCAACATAGATTTCAAAGTCTGGTGAAACCTCTCGAGAGCTCCCTGGCTCTCAGGATGATACGCACTGGAGTAACAATGCTTAATATCTAACAATTTCATTACCTGACCAAAAACCTTCGACATGAAGTTGGTACCTTGGTCACTCTGCACAACCTTGGGCAAACCGAACAACGAAAAAAACTTAGTGAGAGACTTAACAATTTCAGGGGCAGTAATTCTACGCAAAGGGACCACCTCCGGAAAGCGGGTAGTCGCACACATAATTGTTAATAAAAACTTGTTGCCCACCCTTGTCCGAGGTAGAGGGCCCACACAATCAACTAGAATCCGCTCAAACGGCTCACCGACCACAGGGATTGGATGTAAAGGCGCAGGAACAATCGATTGGTTCGGCTTTCCTGCCACCTGGCAAATGTGACAACACCTGCAGTGCTGTTTCACGTCCTTTTTCAACCCTGGCCAAAAAAAATTCCGTAAGATGCGGTCATACGTCTTATTGACCCCCAAATGTCCACCCAGAGGACCATCATGAGCCAAACAGAGTATCTCGTCCCTATACCGACGAGGCATCACAATCTGATCAACCACGCTCCAATCAGCATGCCCAGATATATCCAAGGGAGACCACTTTCGCATCAGTAAGCCATCCCTTAGAAAATACCCCTTTGCTGTGGAATCCATATCCCCCTCAGGCACTGCGCAGTCGAACAGATCAGATAAACCTGGATCACTCTTTTGCTCCTCAACCAGCCGGTCACGTGACAGTGACACCGGCACATTTCCAGACACTATCCCATCTTGAGATGGAGAAACACCCTTCACCACACAGGATCTATCATCCTGATCCCCAAAAATGCTCTCACTCAGGTCCACCACATCCTCAAACTTCGCCTGGCTCTTAGCCATAGCCCTCGTGACAGCACAAGCTGCGAAGACCTTTGGATGCTGCATAGCCAATCTATCAGGACTCTGCACCATCGGAACAGCCGTCACCTCAGGAGTGACTAAAACTCTACCTCCTGCCAAGTCATTCCCCAAAATCACAGAAACTCCCCCAACGGGAAAACACGGCCGTAACCCAACAGTTACCCGGCCTGAAACCAACTCGGACTCGAGACGCACGGTATGCAAAGGCACTACCATGTCATCCATCCCGAATCCTACCACTGGGACACTTGACCCAACCGATGATTCCCCAGAAAACGGCAGTACACCATCCAATATAAAGGACAGAGTAGCACCAGTATCACGCAAGATGGATACTGGAACTCTATCACCCCCATCCTCTAGAGAAACAAAACCATTCATGATGAACGCAGAATAATTCCTACACTCATCAGACTCAGGCACCTCAGGTACGACAGGTGCCTTCTGTGCACCCACCAAAGCCACAGGCTTTGCATTTTTCTGCTTCAGAACGGGACACGACTTTAACATGTGCCCTCTCCTTCTACAATAGTAGCACACAGGACCTTCCTTAGTCCTCACATTTCCGTCAACCTTATCAGCTCGGACCTCCCCCTGTATCAACGTGCTGCCACTTGCAGGCACAGAAACAGCTTTGACACTGCCACCGGCGACACCACCACGATCAACCGGCCGTGCACCAAAACTATAGGATCGCCCAACAAAATCAGATTTATGAGTCAATACATACTCATCTGCCAACACCGCAGCCTTAGACACCTCATTCACCTTCTGCTCATTAAGGTAAGTAGTAACCCTCTCAGGGAGACAGTTCTTAAAGTCTTCCATAATCATCAAGGCCCGCAGTAGCTCAAAATCCTTCACTCCTTGAGAAGCGCACCACCTGTCAAAAAGTGCCTCCTTCTCCCTAGCAAACTCCACATAAGTCTGACTATCAAACTTCCTAAAGCGCCGGAACTTCTGCCGCTACGCCTCTGGAACTAATTCATAAGCCCTTAATACTGTAGACTTCACACACTCATAGGCCAGACTGCTTTCAACAGATAAAGACGAGTACACCTCCCGTGCTTTACCCACAAGGACACACTGCAATAGCAAGGTCCACACGTCCCTAGGCCACTTCAAGGACAAAGCCACCCGTTCAAACACTGTGAAATACTTGTCCAAATCCTCCTCACGAAACGGGGGAACCAGGCGGATGTTCTTGCTCATATCAAACTCCCGCTCCCTAGAAGAAACCCGGGAATTATCTATTTCTTTTTCCCGCAGCTGAAATATTGCCCTTTTGGTTTCCTCCTCAAGCTCAAGCCGTTTCATTTCAAGAACATGCATGAGCTCTTTCTCTTTTAACAAAGAGGCAATTCTCTGTGACTCAAGCTCCATCTCCTTCAGTTTAATGACGGCCTCCATGTTCTGAACTGGCTGAACAGAAGGTGGGGGACTGTCTGCACCACCAGGCAAAACCCCACCCTCCACCAACGCAGCCCACAACTCCGATTTAATGGAGTGTTTCTTTGAATGCTTGTCAATAGTCACGGCATAGTTCTCAGCCAGCAAAATCAAATGCTCTTTCGTACATCTATCAAACAACTCCCGACTAGGAGCCTCAACAAATTCTTTCACCTTAAATTCCATTTCTAATGTAGCCCCAAACCACCAGCTAAAACTTGGGCACTAATGCTACCACAAACAGGGAAGAAAAAATTCCCTCACAACACACAGACTTCCTCAGTCCAGAAGCCTACCAAAAAAAACCCCCCTAAAACGTCTAGGGTCCTCAAAACTTAGGACGAGCCCCCATTTTGTTACGACTCCCGAATGCAAGTACTTCAGAGCCGCGTAACACAAGTCAAAAACCAGGTTCAGGTTCAAAAACAGTTTTAATTATTCATTGGAACACAAAACCCAAACCTGATTTAAACAACCCAGTCAGGGATATGGATAAACCGACAAACAATTTAACAATGCTCCAGCCAGCCACGCAATGGGCCGTCGAACCAGAGATTCCAAAACCTGCCCAAAGAGATACAACCCTGAAACCAAAATACATGAAAACTCTAATGTCAGCCCTTATCCGTCCCAATTCAATATCGGTTAACAAGGAATGGTGAAAATACACAAAGTTCTATGCCATGTGGTCAGGCTTCCTCGGCCCACACCAGCAGTCTGCTCATCAGTCAGGATCGACGAAGAAGAGAGAGAATCCTGGGAAGCTCTGGTATTTATACTTCAGATGAGTCACCCGTCACCTGACGCAGCTTGGCCAATCGGGTACAGGAGCCTTTAACCCCTCGATTCCAGACTCACAGCCACGAGGCCTGTACTTGGGATAGAAACAGAGAAAGGTAAGTACATAGCATTCACCAGGAGGGGGAAGCGCCTAACAGTGTGTGTGTGTGTGTGTGTGTGTGTGTGTGTGTGTGTGTGTGTCTGTGTGTGTGTGTGTGTGTGTGCGTATGCGTATCTGTGTGTGTGTGTGTGTGTGTGTGTGTGTGTGTGTGTGTGTGTGTGTGTGTGTGTGTGTGTGTGTGTGTGTGTGTGTGTGTGATAGTGTTAATGTGCGGGGATCGCTGGTCGGTGCGGACACGGTGGGCCGAAGGGCCTGTTTCCACGCTGTATCGCCAAAGTAAACTTAACTAAACAGAGAGCTAATGAAGACGTGACAACCTGTTGCAGGGTGAAGCCAAGAATCTTTGCGTGTTTTATTTACCAAATGTTACATAACTCAGTCATGAATGGCTACTGGGGGGGGGGGGGGGGGAATGCAAGAGAGACAGAGAGAGATGGATTAATGGGAGCAGAGAAGCCAAAGAAAACACAAGTGGTATGACTGACCACAAATCAGCGGAGAAGAAACATCTCCTCGCACTTAATCCAATGCAACAGACAAAAGACCAATCAGGTTTTGACGAGTGGTTGAGTTTTTGCTGTCATGACGAATCTATATCGTGGCCGCAGTGAGTCCAGATTCAGAGGATGTCGACACGGATCGCTTGTAATGGGCTTGGACACTCTGTCTGACGAGCCCTTTATTAGCCAAGAGTTTGACCAGGTTCCTCCTGAACTTCACCCCGATGAAGGCGTAGAGGATTGGGTTGATGCAGCTGTGTGTGTAGCCCAGGGTTAGCCTGGCGGTTATTGCGTTGTCCAAGTGGTCGCGTCTGGCGCAGGTCTGGTCAATGAGACTGCTCCTCATCAGTGTGTCCACGAAGACCGTGACGTTGTGGGGCAGCCAGCACGCCAGGAAGGCCAGCACCACCGCGATGATGACCTTCATGGCTTTCTGCTTCTGGAAGCCCTTGGTCTGGCACAGTTTCCACACGGTGACGGAGTAGCAGAAGACCATGGCGGCCAGCGGCACGAGGAAGCCCATCACGTGCCGTACAAACCTGGTGGCGGTTCTCCAGATGTCGGCCGATTGTCCGTCGAGGATCTCGTAGCACAGGGTCCTGCGATCATGGATCAACTCACCCTTGTGGAGGACGGGCAAGGACAGGAGCAGGGCCACGAGCCAGACGACGGCACACACCAGTTTGACCATCCACGACCTATTGCGGCCGTGCGACTGGGCAGAGCGGACAATGGCCAGGTAGCGGTCCACGCTGATGCAGGCCAGCAGCAGGATGCCACTGTAAAAGTTCACCTCCTGCAACATACTGATCACCTTACACATGGCGTTACCAAACACCCAGCCAGACACGGCGTCCACTGCCCAGAAGGGCAGGGTGAGGGCAAAGAGCAGGTCGGCCGTGGCCAGATGGAGCAGGTAGACGTTCGTGGATGAGATGGAGCGGCGGTTGTGAAGGATGACCACCATCACCAACAGGTTCCCCGTCACGGCCAAGAGACACACCAGGCTGTAGACCGCGGCCAACATCACGTTGATCCAATTGCCAATGGAGGTGTGCATGCATGGGGCTGCACTCAGGTCCAACGCCGGGTAGTCAACATAGCTGTAATTGTCATACATATCCCCATAGTCATAATACGAAAAATTGTTGGAATCCATCCCTGCAAGAATACACACGTTAGACGGGCATGTAGAACATACGCCAAGAGACTAGAGTCAAGTCAACAATGTTTCATTGCCCACCCTCCACTTACAATCTGAACAAGGGTCCCGAACTGAAACGTCACCTATCCATGTTCTGCACAGATGCTGCCTGACCCGCTGAGTTACTCCAGCACTTTGTGGGCCGAGTAACTCAGATTTGTGGATCGAGACTTTTCTTCAGACTGATGGAGTGGGGGGGGGGGGAGGGGTGGGTGGGAGAAAGCTGGAAAAGAGAGGTTGGGGACGGGATAAAGCCTGGCAAGTGATGGGTGGATATACAAGGAACTGCAGATGTTGGTTTACAAAAATGATGTAAAGTACTGGAGTAATTCAGTGGGTCAGGCAGCACTTCTAGAGAAGGTGGATAATGTTCTACAGAAAGGTCTCAACCAGAAACGTCACCTCTCCATGTTCCCCACATACACTGCCTGACCCGCTGAGTTACTCCAGCACTCTGTGAAACGTCACCTATCCATGTTCTCCACAGATGCTGCCTGACCCGCTGAGTTACTCCAGCACTCTGTGAAACGTCACCTATCCATGTTCTCCACAGATGCTGCCTGACCCGCTGAGTTACTCCAGCACTCTGTGAAACGTCACCTATCCATGTTCTCCACAGATGCTGCCTGACCCGCTGAGTTACTCCAGCACTCTGTGAAACATCACCTATTCATGTTCCCCAGAGATGCTGCCTGACCCGCTGAGTTACTCCAGCACTCTGTGAAACGACACCTATCCATGTTCTCCGCAGATGCTGCCTGACCCGCTGAATTACTCCAGCACTTTGTGTTTATCTTCAGTGTAAACCAGTGACTGCAGTTCATTCCTTCGGATTTTACTATAGATTCTGTGTTTGCCCCGGAAAGTACACTAACATGCTCTCAAACTCCATAATATTTGTAATTTCATAAGCTCACAAGTGATAGTAGCAGAATTAGGCATTCGGCCCATCATGTCTACTCCACCATTAAATCATGTCTGATCTAGCTCTCCCTCCTGACCCCATTCTCCTGCCTTCTCCCCATAACCCCTGACACCCGGAGAGTTGTGAGTCTGTGGGATTCTCTGCCTCAGAGGGAGGTGGATGCTTTCAAGAGAGAGTTAGATAGGGCTCTTAAAGATAGTGGAGTCCGGGGATGTGGGGAGAAGGCAGGAACGGGGTAATGATTGGGGATGATCAGCCATGATCACATTGAATGGCGGTGCTGGCTCGAAGGGTCGAATGGCCTCCTCCTGCACCTATTGTCTATTGTTTATATATTTTTAAGCACATAGAACATGTACCAAGATGCAGGTGAGTTTCCATTGTCATATGGGGGTCCCATAAACAGGACAATGACATTCTTACTAGCAGCACAAGAGCAGGTTATGCTAACCTGTTACGTGGTCAAATCCCGTAATTAACAACAAAAACAAACTGCCAGAGGAGGTAGTTGAGGCAGGGACTATCCCATCATTTAAGAAACATTTGAACATACACATGGATAGGACAGGTTTAGAGAGAATGTGGATTGTCTCCTTAGTGGAGCGTCACAACGGCTGGGAAGGCGTATTAAGACTGGTGCACACACAGCCAACCCACGGTCCTTGACAGATCTGGGTCAGGATCCAGTGGCATGGAGTCCAAGACGACCGGAGACCCTTTTCTGCTGCAGCTTTCATCCGCCTTCCCAGCCGTTGTGACGTTAGCTCCACTAAGGTCAGCCAGCACTGGATGTTTTCAAGAGAGAGTTAGAGTTAGAGTTAGATTTAGCTCTTAGGGCTCATCAAGGGATATGGGGAGAAAGCAGGAACGGGGTACTGATTTTGGATGATCAGCCATGATCATATTGAATGGCGATGCTTGTTCGAAGGGCCAAATGGCCTTATCCTGCAACTATTTTCAATGTTTCTATGTTTCTATTCCCTTAACCTGTATCTGCACACTGTGGACGGCTTGATTGTTATCATGTATAGTCTTTCCACTGACTGGATAGCAGGCAACAAAAAAACTTACAGCGTCAGGGACCCGGGTTGGATCCTGGCTATGGGTGCTGTTTGTACGGAGTTTGCACGTTCTAGCCGTGACCTGCGTGGGTTTTCTCCGGGTGCTCCGGTTCTTCCCACTCTCCAAACACGTGCCGATCTTTGTAGGTTAGTGGGTTTCGGGAAAAATTGTAAATTATCCTTTTGTGTAGGATAGTGTTAGTGTGCGGGGATCGCTGGTCGGCACGGACGCAGTGGGCCGAAGGGCCTGTGTCTCCGCTGCATAGAAACATAGAAAATAGGTGCAGGAGTAGGCCATTCGGCCCTTCGAGCCTGCACCGCCATTCAATATGATCATGGCTGATCATCCAACTCAGTATCCTGTACCTGCCTTCTCTCCATACCCCCTGATCCCTTTAGCCACAAGGGCCACATCTAATTCCCTCTTAAATATAGCTAATGAACTGTGGCCTCAACTACCTTCTGTGGCAGAGAATTCCACAGATTCAGATCCACTCTCTGTGTGAAAAATGTTTTTCTCATCTCGGTCCTAAAAGATTTCCCCCTTATCCTTAAACTGTGACCCCTTGTTCTGGACTTCCCCAACATCGGGAACAATCTTCCTGCATCTAGCCTGTCCAACCCCTTAAGAATTTTGTCAGTTTCTATAAGAAAACTCTAAACTTAACTAAACTTATGAAATGGTGATTTCTCAGTCTTCCTATCACTGTTTTCACTGTTTATTTAATTATACCCCCTCTCTATCTAAACTGTGATTGCCTGACACCTGATATGCCAAACCCCCCCACCCCCCGCGAAGAAGGTCCCGACCCGAAACGTCATCCATTCCTTCTCTCCAGAGATGCTGCCTGGCCCGCTGAGTTACTCCAGCATTTTGTGTCTATCCGGTGTAAACCAGCATCTGCAGTTCCTTCCTACACACCTGATAAATACTCTGACGTTTGGCCACAGAGTTTGGCGAATAGTTTAGACAATAGACAACAGGTGCAGGAGTAGGCCATTCGGCCCTTCGAGCCAGCACCGTCATTCACTGTGATCATGGCTGATCATCCCCAATCAGTACCCTGTCCCTGCCTTCTCCCCATATCCCCTAACTCCGCTATCTTTAAGAGCCCTATCTAGCTCTCTCTTGAAAGCATCCAGAGAACCTGCCTGCACTACCCTCTGAGGCAGAGAATTCCACAGACTCACCACTCTCTGGGTGAAAAAGTGTTTCCTCATCTCAGTTCTAAATGGCTTACCCCTTATTCTTAAACTGTGTGGCCCCCTGGTTCTGGACTCCCCCAACATCGGGAACATGTTTCCTGCCTCTCGCGTGTCCAATCCCTTAATGTTTCAATAAGATCCCCTCCCATCCTTCCAAACTCCAGAGTGTACAAGCCCAGCCGCCCAGTTGAGTGGAGGTGCAGATTAAGATCACCTTACCTGTTCTTGCAGGTGTTGGGCCTGTTACATGTGTGAAGTCTATTCACCAGCAAGACACAAACAAGTTGGTTGACAGCAACTGTGAGAAGACTCTGGCATGAGAACACTGAGCATCAACAATGGGCGATTTAACGTAGAGGAGAGTGTTGCAAGAAGTTAAGAAACATAATGTGCAAAATAGGATGTACCTCCGGGAAGAGAAGAAGAAATGTTCCCACAGACGGTGGAAACTGCAATAGTAAATATCACGCACACCAACAAACACCGACTGTCATCACTGCTGAGAATCACGTTCATTAACTCTCCATGTACTGACAACCAGGGCCCTCAGTTTAAGAATAAGGGGTAAGCCATTTAGAACGGAGATGAGGAAACACGTTTTCACCTAGAGAAGGTAGACAAAAATGCTGGAGAAACTCAGCAGGTGCAGCAGCAACTATGGAGCGAAGGAGATAGGCAACATTTCAGGCCGAAACAGTTCTTCAGACCCTTCTGCAGTTCCTTCTTAAACACTTTGTCACCCAGAAATGTGTGAGTCTGTGGAATTCTCTGCCTCAGAGGGCGGTGGAGGCAGGTTCTCTGGCTACTTTCAAGAGAGAGCTAGATAGGGCTCTTAAAGATAGCAGAGTCAGGGGATATGGGGAGAAGGCAGGAACGGGGTACTGATTGTGGATGATCAGCCATGATCACATTGAGTGGTGGTGCTAGCACGAAGGGCTGAATGGCCTACTCCTGCCACTATTGTCTATTGTCTATGATCACATTGAATGGCGGTGCTGGCTCGAAGGGATGAAAGGCCTACTCCTGCACCTATTGTCTATTGTCTATTGTCAGCATTTGGAGTATTGTGTGCAGTTCTGGTCGCCCTCATTTCAGGAAGCATGTGGGGGCTTTGGAGACATTTGGTGCAGAGAAAGGTGGCGGATGTGCAGGAGTGGGCGCCGTCTGTGTATGGCAGCCTGCCCGCAGTCCGTCTCTACACCTTTTTTTATTCTATTTTATTTTAAGTCCTGTTAAAAAATGTTAGTGGAGGTCTTCTATGTGGGGGGTGGGGGGTGGGGGTGGGGAAGGGGGAAACTTTATTTCTTAGTCACCTACCTGGTCGGAGAGGCAGCATCCCTCCAAGCTGTTTCTTCGCCCCGTCCTCGCGGCCTACCATCGAGAATGGAGCGGCGTTTCCTGTTGGGACCGAACGGGACTACAGCTTCGGCGGCGGTGGCGCAGCGCTGGGATACATCGGACTGGCTGCACGGCCACAAATGGGCCCCGACCTCGTGTGTTTCACAGAGGAAGAGGACTTAACTTTCTGGTGCCTTTCTCCACAGTGGAAATGTTTGATTCTGCTGTGGGGGGACGTTTGTGTTGAACTCTATAATGTGTTGTGTCCATTTTATTCATTTTTTTAACCTTTTTCTATGGTTTGTATGGAAACTTATTATTTAATTTATGTAAAGCACTTTGGTGTCAATGCGAGTTGACTTAAAACGTGCTATATAAATAAAACTTACTTACTTACTTACTTACAGGTGTAGAGGAGGTTTACCAGAACGATGCCGGGATTAGAGGGTTTCAGCTACAGGGGGAGGTTGGACAGACTTGCATTGTTTTCTCTGCAACGTCAGAGGTTGAGGGGAGACCTGATAGACGTTTATAAAATGATGAGAGGCGTAGATAGGGTAGACAGTCACAACCTTTTCCCCAGGGTGGAGATGTCCAAGACTAGAGGGCACAGCTTTAAGATGAGCAGACCGGCATGGTGGTGCAGCGGGTAGAGCTGCTCCTTCACAGCGCCAGAGACCCAGGTTCCATCCCGACTACGGGCGCTGTCTGTACGGAGTTTGCATGTTCTCCCCGTGACCTGCGTGGGTTTTCTCCGGGTGCTCCGGTTTCCTCCCACACTCTAAAGACATGCCGGTTTGTAGGTTTAAATGGCCTCTGTAAATTGCCTCTAGTGTGTAGGGAGTGAGATAACATAGAACTAGTGTGAACGGGCGATTGATGGTCGGCATGGACTCGGTGGGCCGAAGGGCCTGTCTCCGTGCTCTCTCTCTTGAAGGAGTCTAAAAGTAAAATTAAAATCATGAAAGAGGCAAAGTTTAAAGGAGATGTGTGGGGCAGGTTTATTTACACAGAGGGTGGTGGGTGCCTGGAACGCGCTGCCAGGGGTGGGGGTGGAGGCAGATACGGTAGTGGTGTTTAAGAGGCTTTTGGATCGGCACATGGATATGCAGGGAATGGAGGGATACGGATCACGTGCAGGCAGAGGGGAGTTGGTCTTGGCATCATGTACGGCATGGACATTGTGGGCCGAAGGGCCTGTTCCTGTGCTGGACTGTATGTTCTAGTCTGTGACCTAACTTAGCTAACCACTAGTGGGAGAGACTAGGACTAGAGGTCAAGGCCTCAGAATTAAAGGACCAAATGGCCTCCTCCTGCACCTGTTGTCTATTGTCTATTGATGGGCCGAATGGTCTATTTCTGATACGCTGAATTCCCCTTTGACATCTGATCAGCCAGGACACATCTAATAGCTGCTGCGTGATGGCACCAAACAAAAATATTATTGAAACACCGTGGGTCTTTCGACAGAGTTGGACAGTTGCCTAATTATATCCAGGAAACATCTTTCAAACGGCATTTCCTCAACAATTAACCCGATCAACACATTTGTACCATGGAGAGGGGGAGGATAGAGTGTGTGTCGACAGACACAAAAACCATCAGCAGGCACCAACTCTGGAGAAAAGGAATAGGTGACCTTTACTTTTGAGGATTTGAGTATAGGAGCAGGGAGGTTCTACTGCAGTTGTACAGGGTTTTTTTTTAGTTTTTTTTAATTCTATTTTATTTTTAATATGTTTTATTATTTATTTATTATTTATTTATTTTTATGATACTGACTGTAAAGGGAAATTCATTTCATTGTCTCTAATTGAGACAATGACAATAAATTTGAATACAATACAATACAATACAGTATTGCGTAGAGTTTTTGTCTCCTAATCTGAGGAAAGACATTCTTGCCGTAGAGGGAGTACAGAGGTTCACCAGACTGATTCCTGGGATGTCAGGACTTTCATATGAAGAAAGACTCGGCTTGTACTCCCTAGAATTTAGGAGATTGAGGGGGGATCTTATAGAAACTTACAAATTTCTTAAGGGGTTGGACAGGCTAGATGCAGGAAGATTGTTCCCGATGTTGGGGAAGTCCAGAACAAGGGGTCACAGTTTAAGGATAAGGGGGAAATCTTTTAGGACCGAGATGAGAAAAACATTTTTCACACAGAGAATGTTGAATCTGTGGAATTCTCTGCCACAGAAGGTAGTTGAGGCCAGTTCATTGGCTATATTTAAGAGGGATGTGGCCCTTGTGGCTAAAGGGATCAGGGGGTATGGAGAGAAGGCAGGGATGGGATACTGAGTTGGATGATCAGCCATGATCATATTGAATGGCGGTGCAGGCTCGAAGGGCCGAATGGCCTACTCTTGCACCTATTTTCTATGTTACTAGAACGATCCCAGGGATGAGTGGGTTAACATATGATGAGCGTTTGTCGGCACTGGGCCTGTACTAGCTGGAGTTTAGAAGGATGAGCGGGTACCTCATTGAAAATTACAGAATAGTGAAAGAGTGGATGTGTGTAGAGGATGTTTCTAATAGTGGGAGAGTCTAGGACTAGAGGGCTCAGCCTCGGAATAAAAGGATGTACATTTAAAAAGTGTATGAGGAGGAATTTCTTTGCTCAGAGGGTGGTGAATCTGTGGGAAGGGGTGGAGAGGGTCCAGAGGAGGTTTACAAGAACGATCCCAGGAATGAGTGGGTTAACCTATGCTGAGCGTTTGTCGGCACTGGGCCTGTACTCGCTGGAGTTTAGAAGGATGAGGGGGTACCTCATTGAAACTTAAACAATAATGAAAGGCCTGTATAGAGTGGATGTGGCGATAATGTTTCCACTGGTCTAGGCAGGGAGACAAATTCTTGATTCGAATGGGTGTCAAGGGTTATGGGGAAAAGGCAGGAAAATGGGATTAGACAATAGACAATAGATGCAGGAGTAGGCCATTCGGCCCTTCGAGCCAGCACCGTCATTCAATGTGATCATGGCTGATCATCCACAATCAGTACCCCGTTCCTGCCTTCTCCCCACATCCCCTGACTCCGCTATCTTTAAGAGCCCTATCTAACTTTCACTTGAAATCATCCAGTGAATTGACCTCCAATACCTTCTGAGGTAGAGAATTCCACAGACTCACCACTCTCTAGGTGAAAAGGTTTTTCCTCATCTCCTTTCTAAATGGCCTACCCCTTATTCTTAAACTGTAGCCCCTGGTTCTGGACTCCCCCAACATTAGGAACATGTTTCCTGCCTCTAGCGTGTCCAACCCCTTAATAATCTTATATGTTTCAAAAAGATGCCCTCTCATCCTTCTAAACTCCAGTGAATACAAGCCCAGTCGCTTCCTTCTTTCCACATATGACAGTCCCACCATCCCGGGAATTAACCTCGTGAACCTATGCTGCACTCCCTCAATAGCAAGAATGTATTTCTTCAACTTGGAGACCAGAACTGAACACAATACTCCAGGTGTGGTCTCACTAGGGCCCTGTACAACTGCAGAAGGACCTCTTTGCTCCTATACTCAACTACACTTGTAATGAAGGCCAACATGCCATTCGCTTTCTTCACTGCCTGCTGTACCTGCATGCTTTCATTGACTGATGAACAAGGACCCACAGATCGCATTGTACTTCCCCTTTTCCCAACTTGACACCGTTTAGATAATAATCTGCCTTCCTGTTTTTGCTACCAAAGTGGATAACCTCAAATTTATCCACATTAACCTGTCCAAGTCACCCTGCATTCTCATAGCATCCTCCTCACAGTTCACACTGCCACCCAGCTTTGTGTCATCTGCAAATTTGCTAATGTTATTTTTAATCCCTTCATCATCAATATCTTATCTTATATTACTAAAACTCTGATCTTGACCGCTTTTGGCCCACTGTGCTGCGATTTCCGACAGAACACCGCCACCTATGGCCGTCATTTTTGGCCACCTCGCTCAGAACCCCCATCTGCCTTACGGGTGCGGAGGATTTTTCCCATCGATGACACCTCAGAGAGATATTAATGTTTTAAAAAAATTCACCATTCTCTCTGCTGCCCCTGCTGGAGGGTGGGGGAGGGACTATAAAACCAGAAAGTGGTATGCCTCACTCAGTCTCTGCAAGATGGATGAAGCCTAGGGTCACGTCTCTCTGAGCTCTGAATAACACTGAACAAATATCTACACAACTGTGAGTCCCCTTAATGTGGTTTGAAAATGAAAATATGGTTTGAGGTAAAAAAGCACTGCCTGCAAATGGTTGTTTGGGTGCTTTGGCTTGAAGTTGAAAGGCACTACTTACTGCAAATGGTGGCTTGGGAGCTTTGGCTTGAAGTTAAAAGGCACTACTTATGGCAAATGGTGGCTTGGGTGCTTTGGCTTGAAGTTGAAAGGCACTACTTACTGCAAATGGTGGCTTGGGTGCTTTGGCTTGAAGTTGAAAGGCACTACTTTCTGCAAATGGTGGCATGGGTGCTTTGGCTTGAAGTTGAAAGGCACTACTTTCTGCAAATGGCCGCTTGGGTGCTTTGGCTTGAAGTTAAAAGGCACTACTGCAAATGCACTTACTTCCTGTTTGCACATATTGATTTTATATAAAATGCTACCACTTACAGCTGTGAGTTTTGGCCATCTTACTCAGTCCCCCTCCGCTGAGCAGGTGCAGAGAATTCTTCCCATCAATTAAAAATAAAAGTGTTAATATTGTTTTAAAAATGCTAAGAATCTCTCTCCTGTCAATCACGCCCTGAAAGCCACACCTTTTCCGGTGGGAGGGGGAGGGGTTATAAAACCTGGCAGTGTGGGTGTGGCTCAGTCTCTGCATGATGGGGGAAGGAGAGGTCGCGACTCTGTCTGAGCTGTGAATCAACTGAACACGCTGAATGTCTACTGAATTGTGAGTTTGGTGTTTTGTGTGGTTTTATGGTCGTTTCACCCTGCATGAAATGGTATGAAGCTGCATTTGAATTTGGTGGCCTTGCACCCTGCTTGAAATGGAATGAAACTGCACTTGAATTTGGTGGCCTTGCACCTGCTGAAAGTGGTATGAAACTGCACTTGAATTTGGTGGCCTTGGATCCAGCTTGAAGTGGTATGAAACTGCATTTGAATTTGGTGGCCTTGCACCCTGCTTGAAGTGGTTGGAAACTGCACTTGAATTTGGTGGTCTTGCACCCTGCTTGAAATGGTAGGAACATGGATTTGAATTTGGTGGCCTTGCAACCTGCTTGAAATGGAATTTCAAGGAATAGTCATGAGTCAACTGCCAGCCCACGAGCCGTGAGTGAGCTGCCAGCAGATCAAGCTTGAGGAACTGAGCTGCCATCCCAAGAACCCATACCAGCACTCCAAAAAGCCCCCCCACTGGCCACCAATATTGGAATTGGTGGAGAGGTGGAATATTGCGTTGGGGACCAGCCCTCCCGTGTGAACATGGGACCCAACGGGTCCCATTTAGTCTAGTATATTATAAATACTGCGGGCCCATCACCGAGCCTTGCAGTACTCCACTAGTCACTGCCTGCCATTCTGAAAGGGACCCGTTAATCCCTACTCTTTGTTTCCTGTCTGCCAATCACGTCTCTATCCATGTCAGCACTCTACCCCCAATACCATGTGCCCTAAGTTTGCCCACTAATCACCTATGTGGGACCTCATCAAATGCTTTCTGAAAGTCCAGGTACACTACATCCACTTGCTCTCCCTTGTCCATTTTCCTAGTTACATCCTCAAAAATTCCAGAAGATTAATAATAATAATAATAATAATAATAATAATAATAATAATAATAATAATAATAATAATAATAATAATAATAATATCTTTTATTGTCATTGCACATCAGTGCAACGAGATTTAGTATGCAGCTTCCTACCGTTGTTTAAAATAAATAAATAAATAAATAAACTGTGCGACGTGTCCATCCGAGGGAGACCGTCCAGGGGGATGGGGGGCACTCAGCAGGGCCGGTTCAGAGCCGCTATAGCTCTGGGAATGAAGCTGTTCCTGAGTCTGGAGGTTCGGGCATAGAAGGCCTTGTAACGTCTGCCGGAGGGAAGTAGTTCGAACAGTCCGTTACAAGGGTGTGAGGAGTCTTTATGGATGCTGACGGCCTTCCTGAGGCACCGTCAAACATGATTTCCCCTTCGTAAATCCATGCTGTCTCGGACCGATCCTGTTACTGCTATCCAAATGTTCGGCTATTTCATCTTTTATAATTGACTCCAGCATCTTCCCCACCACCGATGTCAGGCTAACTGGTCTATAATTCCCTGTTTTCTCTCCCCCGCCTTTCTTAAAAAGTCGATTAACATTAGCTACCCTCCAATCCACAGGAACTGATCCTAAATCTATAGAACATTGGAAAATGATCACCAATGCATCCACGATTTCTGGGGCCACTTCGTTAAGTACCCTGGGATGCAGACCATCAGGCCCTGGGGATTTATCAGCCTTCAGTCCCATCAGTCTATCCAACACCATTTCCTGCCTAATGTGGATTTCCTTCAGTTCCTCCGTCACCCCAGATCCACTGGCCACTAGTACATCAGGAAGATTGTCCCTGATGGCTGTTGGGAAGAAGCTGTTCTTGTACCTGGACGTTACAGTTTTCAGGCTTGTGTACCTTCTTCCCGATGGCAACGGTGAGATGAGTATGTGGCCAGGATGGTGTGGGTCTTTGATGATGTTGGCTGCCTTTTTGAGGCAGTGACTACGATAGATCCCTTCGACGGTGGGGAGGTCAGAGCCAATGATGGACTGGGCCGTGGTCACAACTTTCTGTAGTCTTTTCCACTCCTGGACGTTCAAGTTGCCGAACGAAGCCACAATGCAACCAATCAGCATGCTCTCTACTGTGCACCTGTAGAAGTTCGAGAGAGTCCTCCTTGACAAACCGACTCTCCGTAATCTTCTCCGGAAGTAGAGGCACCGATGTGCCTTCTTTATAATTGCTGGGTCCAGGAAAGATCGTCGGAAATATGCATGCCCAGGAATTTGAAGTTTTTGACCCTCTCCACCACCGTCCCGTTGATGTGAACAGGATTGTGGATCCTCATCCTTCCCCTATCAAAGTCCACAATCAGTTCCTTGGTCTTACTGATGTTGAGAGCCAGGTTGTTGTGCTGGCACCATTTGGTCAGTCGGTCAATCTCACTTCTAGACTTGTCCCCATCAGTGATTCGTCCCACCACAGTGTAGCCGGAGAACTTGATGATGGAGTTCGCACTATGTCCAGCTACGCAGTCATGAGTATAGAGTGAGTACAGCAGGGGGCTGAGCATGCAGCCTTGAGGTGCTCCTGTACTAATTGTTACTGAGGATGGAGTAAATCAGCGGGTCAGGCAGCATCTGTGGAGAACATGGATAGGTGATGTTTCACAGCGTGCTGGAGTAACTCAGCGGGTCAGGCAGCATCTGTGGAGAACATGGATGGGTGACGTTTCACAGAGTGCTGGAGTAACTCAGCGGGTCAGGCAGCATCTGGATAGGTGATGTTTCAGGTCGAGACCCTCTGTAGACCATTATCCACCTTCTCTAGAAGTGCTGCCTGACCCACTGAATTACTCCAGTACTTTACATCATTTTTGTAAACCAGCTTCTGCAGTTCCTTATATATCCACCCATCACTTGCCAGGCTTTATCCTGTCCCCAACCTCTCTTTTCCAGATTTCTCCCCCCCCCCCCCACTCCATCAGTCTGAAGAAAAGTTTTGATCCGAAACGCCGCCTGTCCATTCCTTCCTCAGATGCTGCCTCACACGCTGAGTTCTTCCAGCACTTTGTGTTTTACTCAGGATTCCGGCGTCTGCCATTTCTTGTGGCTGCAATGAATCCAGGCCACCACCTGAGGGCAGCAGAGATACATCATCAGCCCACAACAACAGATAGACAATAGGTGCAGGAGTAGGCCATTCGGCCCTTCAACCCAACACCGCCATTCAATGTGATCATGGCTGATCATCCCCAACCAATACCCCGTTCCTGCCTTCTCCCCATATCCCTTGATTCCGTTATCCCAAAGAGCGAAATCTAACTCTCTCTTGAAAACATCCAGTGAATTGGCCTCCACTGCCTTCTGAGGCAGAGAATTCCACACATTCACGACTCTCTGGGTGAAAAGATTTCTCCTCATCTCAGTCCTAAATGGCCGACCTCTTATTCTTAAACTGTGTGGTCCCTGGTTCTGGACTCCCCCAACATCGGGACCATGTTTCCTGCCTCTAGCGTGTCCAAACCCTTAATGATCTTATATGTTTCAATAAGATGCCCTCTCATCCTTCTAAACTCCAGAGTGCACAAGCCCAGCCGCTCCATTCTCTCAGCAAAGAGGTCCCACCATCCCGGGAATTAACCTTGTAAACCTACGCTGCACTCCCTCAATAGCAAGAATGTCCTTCCTCAAATTAGGGGACCAAAACTACACACAATACTCCAGGTGTGTTCTCACTAGGGCTCTGTACAACTGCAGAAGGACCTCTTTGCTCCTATACTGAACTCCTCTCGTTATGAAGGCCAACATGCCATTCACTTTCTTCACCATTTAGATAGTAATCTGCCTTCCTGTTTTTGCTACCAAAGTGGATAACCTCACATTTATCCACATTAAACTGCATCTGCCCACTCACCCATCCTGTCCAAGTCACCCTGCATTCTCATAGCATCCTCCTCACAGTTCACACTGCCACCCAGCTTTGTTTCATCTGCTAATATTACTTTTAATTCTTTCACCTAAATCATTAACGTATATTGTAAATAGCTGCGGTCCCAGCACCGAGCACTTGCGGCACCCCACTAGTCACTGCCTGCCATTCTGAAAGGGACCCGTTAATCCATACTCTTTGTTTCCTGTCTACCAACCACTTCTCCATCCATGTCAGCACTCTACCCCCAATACATGTGGCCTAATCTTGCCCACTATTCTCCTATGTGGGACCTTATCAAATGCTTTCAGAACGTCCAGGTACATTACATCCACTGGCTCTCCCCTGTCCATTTTACTTGTTACATCCTCAAAAAATTTCAGAAGATTAGTCAAGCATGATTTCCCCTTCGTGAATCCATGCTGACTCAGACTGATCCTGTTACTGCTATCCAAATGTGCCGCTATTTCATCTTTTATAATTGGCTCCAGCATCTTCCCCACCACCGATGTCAGGCTAACTGGTCTATAATTCCCTGATTTATCTCTCCCTTCTTTCTTAAGAGAGTCCAGAACCAGGGGCCACAGTTTAAGAATGAGGAATTTAGAACGGAGACGAGGAAACACTTTTTCTCACAGAGAGTGGTGAGTCTGTGGAATTCTCTGCCTCAGAGGGCGGTGGACGCAGGTTCTCTCGATACTATCAAGAGAGAGCTAGATAGGTCTCCTAAAGATAGCAGTCAGGGGATACGGGGAGAAGGCAGGAACGGGGTACTGATTGTGGATAATCAGCCATGATCACATTGAATGGCGGTGCTGGCTCGAAGGGCCGAATGGCCTACTCCTGCACCTATTTCCGTGTTTCTACATCGGTCTGCATGGACGGGATGGGCCGAAGGGCCTGTGTCTGTGCTGTGTGACTCCAGGATTCTCGATGGGTTTTCCCAACCCACTGTTTAACTTTCCCAGGGATAGGCCCTATTTGCAGCAGGATTTATAATAGGATGTGGTTCCAGGATGTGTAAACACACTGTTTCCTCAGTGTCAGACTGACTCTGGATTCCACCAGCTCGTCTGTAACTCCCCTGCGCTTAAGGAGCGGCTGGGTGGCGCAGCGGGTAGAACTGCTGACGGTACACACTGACTAACCAGGAATCTGTCATTCTGCCCCTTAAAAATGCCCAATGACTTGTCCTCCACAACCAATGAATTCCACAGATTCACCACGCTCTTGCTAAAGAAATTCAATAGACTGGAAAATATTGGGCTTGTCTTGGCAGAAAAACCAGATCAATTTTTCAAGACAAGGGCACCCTTCACTGAATTCTTACAAGGATATTATGGCGCAACACAACTTTGGATTTAAATCTAACTATGGGTTGGGTGAGGTGGGCTGGGGGGGAGGGGGGTGGGGGGGGACGAGAGGCAAGTATATCTCCACTTTTCTCTTTTTTTTCTCCTTTCTTTTTTTTTCTTCTCCTCTCTTTCATCTTTACTCACTCTTTGGCCAATGCTACTTTGGTGGCCTTGGGGTTCTATCTTTTCACCTTTCACTATTTCTCTTTCTTGGTCTTTCTCTTTTCTTTTCCCTTATTTTCAAGTTAAAAGGTTAATACAATACAATACAATACCATTTATTTGTCATTTGAACCTCACATGAGGTTCAAACGAAATTTGGTTTCTGCAGCCATACAAGAAAAGAACCAAGACACACACCAACACAATTTACACAAACATCCATCACAGTGAATCTCCTCCTCACTGTGATGGAAGGCAAAGTCTTGTCTCTCCCCTGCTCTCCATTACTCTCCCGAAGTCAAAGTCAAAGTCCCCGGCGGGCGCTAGCAAGTCCGCGGCCATTTAAAGCCGCGCCGGGCGATGTAAGGCCCCGCTCCAGGTCGCTTTCAACCCCGCAATTCAAGCGGGAGAAGTCGCCGTTGCCGGTGCCCCGCAAAGCGGTCTCCCACCGGGGACCCACAAGCTCCTGGTGTCACCATCCACCGGAGTCGGGTCGCAGCCGGGCGCCACCGCAGCTCTCCACGCTCCGAAGCCGGCCAGCTCCACGATGGTAGGTCCGCAGCTCCGCCGGCTCCGCGACTTGAGCTGTCGTTCCGGTTGGAGGCCGCTCCACGGTGCTAGGCCCCAACGACAACGGAGACCCGACAGGGAAAAGGTCGGGTCGCCAGTACAGGGAAACATAGAAACATAGAAAATAGATGCAGGAGTAGGCCATTCGGCCCTTCGAGCCTGCACCGCCATTCAATATGATCATGGCTGATCATCCAACTCAGTATCCTGTTCCTGCCTTCTCTCCATACCCCCTGATCCCTTTAGCCACAAGGGCCACATCTAACTCCCTCTTAAATATAGCCAATGAACTGGCCTCAACTACCTTCTGCGGCAGAGAATTCCACAGATTCACCACTCTCTGTGTGAAAAAAGTTTTTCTTATCTCGGTCCTAAAAGATTTCCCCCTTATCCTTAAACTGTGACCCCTTGTTCTGGACTTCCCCAACATCGGGAACAATCTTCCTGCATCTAGCCTGTCCAACTCCTTAAGAATTTTGTAAGTTTCTATAAGATCCCCCCTCAATCTTCTAAATTCTAGCGAGTAGGAAGAGATTTAAAAGTTTCCCCCACCCACACATACACATTTAAAAGCCCACTACAAACTATACCCTCAACGGGACAAAAAAAACCCACAGACTGTAGAGACCGCTGTGACATCGGTCACGCCGCCCACAATTTAAAATTGAAGCTGTACAATAATTGTATAATTTTATTATAAATATTTGATATTTTATATTTATATAATGTCTATATAAAACATTCATTGTTTTATATAGACAATTTTCTATTGTCTATTGAATTTCTTTAAATTCAATCAAATTTAAAGAAATTCAATAGACAATGAATGCAGGAGGCCATTCGGCCCTTCTAAACCAGCACCGCCATTCAATGTGATCATGGCTGATCATCCCCAATCAGTACCCCCCGTTCCTGCTTTCTCCCCATATCCCCTGACTCCGCTATTTTTAAGAGCCCTATCTAGCTCACTCTTGAAAGCATCCAGAGAACCGGCCTCCACCGCCCTCTGAGGCAGAGAATTCCACAGACTCACAACTGTGTGAAAAATTCCTCCTCATCTCCTTTCTAAAGGAACGTCCTTTAATTCTGAGGCTGTGCCCTCTGGTCCTCGACTCTCCCACTAGCGGAAACATCCCCTCCACATCCACTCTACCCAGACCTTTCACTATTCGATATGTTGGGCCGACTCTTATCGTGCTTTAGACTTGATATACAGCGTGGAAACAAGTCCTTCAGCTCGCCGAGTCCACGCTGACCAGCAATCACCCCGTACACGAACACTTTCAACACACTAGGGACAGGTTACTATTTATAGAAGTCTACAAACCTACAAACCTGTGTGCCTTGGGCGGCACGGTGGTGCAGCGGGTAGAGCTGCTGCCTCACAGCACCAGAGACCCGGGTTCCATCCTGACTACGGGTTCCGTCTGTACTGAGTTTGCACGTTCTCCCCGTGACCCGCGTGGGTTTTCTCCGGGTGCTCCGGTTTCCTCCCACACTCCAAAGACGTGCAGCTTTTTAGGTTAATTGGCTTGGTGTAAATGTGAATTGTCCCTGGTGTGTGTGTAGGATAGTGTTAGTGAATGGAATACAGAAGAGGTAGTTGAGGTGGGTATTATCGTAAAGTTTAAGAAACATCTTGGCAGGTATGTGGGTTGAGTGGGATATGGACCAAAAAGACAATAGACAATAGACAACAGGTGCAGGAATAGAGGCCATTCGGCCCTTCAAGCCAGCACCGCCATTCAATGTGATCACGGCTGATCATCCCCAATCAGTACCCCGTTCCTGCCTTTTCCCCATATCCCCTGACTCCGCTATTTTTAAGAGCCCTATCTAGCTCTCTCTTGAAAGCATCCAGAGAACCTGCCTCCACCGCCCTCTGAGGCAGAGAATTCCACAGACTCACAACTCTCTATGTGAAAAGATGTTTCCTCGTCTCCGTTCTAAACTTATTCTTAAACTGTGGCCCCTGGTTCTGGACTCCCCCAACATCGGGAACATGTTTCCTGCCTCTAGCATGTCCAAGCCCTTAACAATCTTATATGTTTCAATGAGATCCCCCCCATCCTTCTAAACTACAGAGTGTACAATAGCATGAGCAAGTTGGGTCGAAGGGCCTGTTTCCTAGCTGTGTGACTCTAAGAGACTCCATCACATGTGACTGGTGAGTGTAGTGCGTTCGGCCGAACACACTATGGGAACTACACTCACCCCCCTGCAGGACCTATACACCAGGAGGTGCAGATCCAGAGCCAGCAACATTATGGGGGACCCCTACCCCCCCAGCAACGGACTGTTCCAGCTGCTACGGTCAGGCAAGCGCCTCCGCTGTCACGCTGCGAAAACAGAGAGGATGAGACGGAGTTTCCTCCCACAGGCCGTCAGGTCTGTAAACTCTTGTTTACTGTTGTGTTTTGTCTTTTTAATTTTCTAAAATGTAAATATTGGTTCTGTTCTTGTTTTACAGAATCCCGCAGGAATTGCCACTTTCATTTCACTGCACATCTCGTATGTGTATGTATGTGACAAATAAACTTGACTTGACTTGACTTGACTCAGGGCTGCCAACTCTCACGCTTTGAGCATTAGACTCATGCATTTCAGCCAATTCTCACGCCCTCACGCTGAAGACGGAATTCTCACGCTGACAGGCTGTCTTCAGTCCCTGCACAGCAAAGATCCTATAGCGGAGCTATAGGATCTTTGCTGCACAGTTTGTCTCTTTGCGCCACATGGCAGCGATCTGCACGGATTGGGGAAGCGCGTCGGTCCCGGGCAGCGGGTGTCAGCGCTTTTGTGCACCATCTGCTAGCGCTGCGCTTCCGGCTGCCGCAGCAACCTCGCTCCCTCCCTCCCTCTCTCCCCCCTGCCCAAAGATCTTATAGGCCAACAGCCAAGAGTGTTTAGCCCCTTTTTGCTTTGGTACTTTATTTTCAGATGTTTCAATTATAATCCCTGTTTTTATATTCTAGTCCTCTCAATATAAATCCTGTCATGGCATTTGCCTTGTGGCATTCATCTCTGTGGATCATCACCTTGTCGTGGTGGAGAAGCTTGTGTGGTCCTGAGATCCTGAGAGCGATGCCGTCTGGAGCTATGCTCCTGGTAGGGCAACCCATGGCGGTAAGGTCAAGGGGGAGGTCTCTGACAAAGAGCAATCCAAACAAGACCTCAACGGTGGAACAGGCGGAGGACGATGGCTGACATTAGTGGAGCGTCACAACGGCTGGGAAGGCGGATGAAGGCTGCAGCAGAAAAGGGTCTCCGGTCAATAGACAATAGGTGCAGGAGTAGGCCATGTGGCCCTTCGAGCCAGCACCGCCATTCAATGTGATCATGGCTGATCATCCGCAATCTGTACCCCGTTCCTGCCTTCTCTCCATATCCTCTGACTCCACTATTTTTAATAGCCCTATCTAGCTCTTTCTTGAAAGCATCTAGAGAACCGACCTCCACCGCCCTCTGAGGCAGAGAATTCCACAGACTCACAACTATCTGTAAGAAAAAGTGTTTCATCGTCTCTGTTCTAAATGGCTTACCCCTTATTCTTAAACTGTGACCCCTGGTTCTGGACTCCCCCAACATCGGGAACATGTTTCCTGCCTCTAGTGTGTCCAAGCCCTTAACAATCTTATATGTTTCAATTAGATGCCCTCTCATCCTTCTAAACTCCAGAGTGTACAAGCCCAGCTGCTCCATTCTCTCAGCATATGACAGTCCCGCCATCCCGGGAATTAACTTTGTAAACCTATGCTGCACTCCCTCAATGGCCAACATGCCATTCGCTTTCTTCACTGCCTGCTGTACCTGCATACTTATTTTCATAGACTGATGTACAAGGACCCCCAGATCCCGTTGTACTTCCCCTTTTCCCAACTTGACGCCATTTAGATAATAATCTGCCTTGGACTCCATGCCACTGGATCCTGACCCAGATCTGTCAAAGACCGTGGGGTGGCTGCCTGTGCACCAGTCTCCCCACGTTTACCAAAGTCACGCACAGGCGTCCTCCAACCCTGAAGACACCCATGGTCAGCCATGACCGCAGGGGGCCTAAGAAGAAATTATAATGTTATATTTTTGATTGTCTGCTGTGTTCCGTTTGTTTTAACCTTTGGCGAGCAAAGCACCATTCATTCATTCATTCATTATCGAGCCTCAGAAACAGAAGATCCCGGAGAAAACCCACGCAGGTCACGGGGAGAACGTACAAACTCTGTACAGGCAGCACACGTAGTCGGGATCAAACACGGGTCTCTGGCGCTGAGAGGCAGCAGCTCTACCCGCTGCGACACCCTCAAAGTTCCACTGTGATAATTGCTAAGAGTCTCGACCCGAAACGTCACCCATTCAGATTCAGATTCAGATTCAGATTCAATTTTAATTGTCATTGTCAGTGTACAGTACAGAGACAACGAAATGCATTTAGCATCTCCCTGGAAGAGCGACATAGCAAATGATTTAAATAAATAATAATAAGTGATAATAAGTGTCCGGGGGGTGGGGGGGTGATTGGCAGTCACCGAGGTACGTTGTTGAGTAGAGTGACAGCCGCCGGGAAGAAGCTGTTCCTGGACCTGCTGGTTCGGCAACGGAGAGACCTGTAGCGCCTCCCGGATGGTAGGAGGGTAAACAGTCCATGGTTGGGGTGAGAGCAGTCCTTGGCGATGCTGAGCGCCCTCCGCAGATAACGCTTGCTTTGGACAGACTCAATGGAGGGGAGCGAGGAACCGGTGATGCGTTGGGCAATTTTCACCACCCTCTGCAATGCCTTCCGGTCGGAGACAGAGCAGTTGCCATACCATACTGTGATGCAGTTGGTAAGGATGCTCTCGATGGTGCAGCGGTAGAAGTTCACCAGGATCTGAGGAGACAGATGGACCTTCTTCATTCTCCTCAGGAAGAAGGGACGCTGGTGAGCCTTCTTGATCAGAGTTGAGGTATTGTGGGTCCAAGAGAGGTCATCGGAGATGTTGACTCCCAGGAACCTGAAGCTAGAAACACGTTCCACCTCCGTCCCGTTAATGTGGATGGGGGTGAGCGTGCCGCCCCTGGACTTCCTGAAGTCTACAATGAGCTCCTTGGTCTTCTTGGAGTTAAGGGCCAGGTTGTTGTCAGCGCACCATGCTGCTAAGTGCTGGACCTCCTCCCTGTAGGCCGACTCATCGTTGTTGCTGATGAGGCCAATCACCGTTGTATCATCTGCATACTTGATGATGGTGTTAGTACCATGTACAGGTGTGCAGTCATAGGTGAAGAGGGAGTAGAGGAGGGGGCTCAGCACACAGCCCTGTGGAACGCCGGTGTTCAGGGTGAGGGTTGAAGAGGTGTGCTTGTCTAACCTAACAGACTGGGGTCTGTTGGTTAGAAAGTCCAGTATCCAGTTGCAGAGGGAGGGGTCGATGCCCAGGTTACCGAGTTTGGTGATCAGTTTTGATGGTATAATGGTGTTGAATGCTGAGCTGTAATCGATGAACAGCATTCTTACGTAAGTGTCTCTGTTGTCGAGGTGGGAGAGGGCGAAGTGAAGTGCCGTTGAGATGGCATCCTCCGTACTCCTGTTCTTGCGGTAGGCAAACTGATAGGGATCCAGTGTGGGGGGTAGGCAGCTTTTGAGGTGTGCCAGGACCAGCCTCTCGAAGCACTTGGTGATGATGGGGGTAGGTGCAACTGGGCGGAAGTCGTTGAGGCTTGCCGAAGTGGAGTGTTTTGGCACTGGCACGATGGAGGTGGATTTAAGGCACGTGGGGACAACTGCTTGGGCAAGTGACAGGTTGAAGATGTCAGTCCAGACGTCTGTCAGCTGCGCAGCACAGGCCCTGAGCACGCGCCCGGGGATGCCGTCAGGGCCAGCAGCTTTACGTGCATTAGTCCTACTCAGTGCCACGAATACGTCGTAGGGGGTGAGTGTGAGGGGTTGGTGATCGGCAGGTAGCACAGCCTTGATGGCTGTCTCTAGATTGTCCCTGTCGAAGCGGCCATAGAAGTGGTTAAGCTCCTCAAGGAAGGAGGCGTCGCTGGATGTGGGGGTGGTGTTGGAGGGTCTGTAGTCCGTGATGGCCTGGATGCCTTGCCACATGCGTCGGGGGTCGGAGTTGTTGTTGAAGTGCTCCTCAATCCTGAGCTTATGGCAGTGCTTGGCCTTCTTGATGCCCCTCTTCATGTTAGCCCTGGCTGAACTGTAGGCTCGAGCATCGCCTGACCTGAAAGCGGTGTCCCGTGCTTTCAGCAGTAGCCTGACCTCGCTGTTCATCCATGGCTTCTGATTCGGGAATATGGTCACCTGTTTGAGGGAGGTGACACTATTGATGGTGGAGTTTATAAAGTCCAGAACAGAGGATGTGTAGGAATCAATGTCCGTGTGGGAGTCAAGGGTGGCCTGGGCTGCAAACGCCTTCCAGTCAGTGTTTCCAAAACACTGCTGAAGTGTGAAGTCCGCTTCCTCTGACCAGACTTTAACTGTCCTCACAGTTGGTTCTCTCCTCCCCCTCTCCCATCGGGCATTCCTTCTCTCCATAGATGCTGCCTCACCCACTGAGTTTCTCCAGCATTTTTATCTACCTTCGATTTTTCCAGCATCTGCAGTTCTTTCTTAAACACAGTGATAATTGTGTTTGTTGTAAGCCCTTGTCATTAGAAACACATTCCTTGGCTGCAGTGGGCGGGAACGAGCTGGAATGTAGCATTGTGTAAGTCCACTTGTTGCGAGCCATTTACATTAGTCTTCAGTCTATTTACTTTGGTTCTGGCTACACCTCACTGTCCATGTTCCCACACAGGATTCCCACAAGGCAAACACAACACTCGCGTTTATGTTGAGAGGACTGGAATACAAAAACAGGGATTATAGTGCAGAGGCTCCACAAGGCGCTTGTCGGGCTGCATTTGGAGTATTGTGAGCAGTTTTGGGCCCCATATCGAGCAGCCATGATCACATTGAATGGTGGTGCTGGCTCGAAGGGCCGAACGGCCTACTCCTGCACCTATTGTCTATTGTCTTTCTGAGGAAGGATGTACCGGCTCTGGAGAGGGTCCAGAGGAGGTTTACAAGAACAATCCCAGGAATGAGTGGGTTAACGTACGATGAGCGTTTGTCGGCACTGGGCCTGTACTCGCTGGAGTTTAGAAGAATGTGGGGGGGACCTCATTGAAACTTACAGAATAGTGAAAGGTCTGAGTGATCCATATCCAAAAGTCTTCTCCCCCTCTCCCATCGGGCAAGAGGTACAGAAGTGTGAAAACGACCGCACACCTCCGGATTCAGTGACCGTTTCTTCCCGGCTGTTATCAGGCAACTGAACCGTCCTCTCACCAACTAGAGAGCGGTCCTGACCTCCCATCTACCTCATTGGAGACCCTCGGACTATTTTTAAGCAGACTTTACTGGACTTTACCTTGCACTAAACGTTATTCCCTTTATCCTGTATCTGTACACTGTGGACGGCTCGATTGTAATCATGTATTGTCTTTCCGCTGACTGGTTAGCACGCAACAAAAATGATTTTCACTGTACCTCGGTACACGGGACAATAACAAACATTGTAGTAAATAAAGAAGTTATTTCCTTCAGCTGTTCCATGCTGCATGACGCCACGATTTAAGGTTTAGATTTACAGTGGACAGTGAACAGGAACAGGTACAGTGAACAGCTTTGTT
This sequence comes from Amblyraja radiata, assembly GCF_010909765.2. NCBI lineage: Eukaryota > Metazoa > Chordata > Chondrichthyes > Rajiformes > Rajidae > Amblyraja > Amblyraja radiata. The sequence continues at coordinate 90,211,194 of NC_045962.1, read as the reverse complement.
CTGCAGCTATCCAAACACACCAGAAAATACTGGGCATAAATACAATCCAGTTCAAACTCAGTCCAATAGGTGGAGCAAAGGGGAAGATACAGAGTGCAGAATATAGTTCTCAGCATTGTAGCGCATCAAGTTCCACAGACAAAGTCCAATGTCCGCAATGGGGTAGAGGTGAATCGGACAGTACCCTAGCTTATGGAAGGACCGTTCAGAAGCCTGATAACAGAGGGGGAGAAGCTGTTCCTGAGTCTGGTGGTGCGCGCTTTCAAGTTTCTGTACCTTCTGCAGGACGGGAGCGGGGAGAAGAAGGAATGACCGGGATGGGACAGGGACACGTCTTTGATGATGCCGGCTGCTTTACAGAGGCAGCGTGAAGTGTAGATGGAGTCGATGGTGGGGAGTGTGGTGTGTGTGATGGACTGGGCTACATCTACAATGGTGGGGAGTGTGGTGTGTGTGATGGACTGGGCTACATCTACAATGGTGGGGAGTGTGGTGTGTGTGATGGACTGGGCTACATCTACAATGGTGGGGAGTGTGGTCTGTGTGATGGACTGGGCTACATCTACAATGGTGGGGAGTGTGGTCTGTGTGATGGACTGGGCCGCATCCACAATGGTGGGGAGTGTGGTCTGTGTGATGGACTGGGCCACATCTACAATGGTGGGGAGTGTGGTCTGTGTGACGGACTGGGCTACATCTACAATGGTGGGGAGTGTGGTCTGTGTGATGGACTGGGCCACATCCACAATGGTGGGGAGTGAGGTCTGTGTGACGGAGTGGGTCACATCTACAACTCTCTGCAATTTCTTGCGCTCTTGGGCATAGCTGTTCCAAAACCAAGCTGTGATGCAACACAACAGCATGCTTTGTGTGTTGCATCTGTGGACGTTTGTAAGAGTTACTGGGGACAGGCCAATGTTAATCACCTGGGGAAGTAGAGGCATTGGTATGAATTCTTGTCTGTTGCAACAATGTGGTTGGCGTACCACAGATCATTGGTAATATTAAAACTCTCAATCATTTCCACTTCAGCACCACAGATGTGTAGAAACATAGAAATGTAGAAAAATATGTGCAGGAGTAGGCCATTCAGCCCTTCGAGCCAGCTCCGCCATTCAATATGATCCTGGCTGATCATCCACAATCAGTACCCTGTTCCTGCCTTCTCCCCAAATCCCTTGATTCCGTTAGCCCTAAGAGCTAAATCTAACTCATCCAGAGAATTGGCCTTCACTGCCTTCTGTGGCAGAGAATTCCACAGATTCACAACTCTCTGGGTGAAGACATTTTTCCTCATCTCAGTCCTAAATGGCCGGCCCCTTATTCTTAAACTGTGACCCCTGGTTCTGGACTCCCCCAACATTTTTCCTGCATCTAAACCTTTAAAAATGTTATATGTTTCCATAAGATCCCCTCTCATCCAAAATTCCAGTGAATACAAGCCCAGTCGACCCATTCTTTCATCATATGTCGGTCCCGCCATCCCGGGAATTAACTTGGTAAACCAATGCTGCACTCCCTCATTAGCAATAATGTCCTTCCTCTAATTAGGAGACCAAAATTGCGCACAATACTCCAGGTGCAGTCTCACCAGGGCCCTGTACAACTGCAGAAGGACCTCCTTGCTCCTAAACTCAAATCCTCTCGCAATGAAGATCAACATGCCATTAGCTTTCTTCACTGCCTGCTGTACCTGCATGCTTACTTTCATTGACTGATGCACCCAGGTCTCTTTGCACCTCCCCTTTTCTTAATCTGACACCATTCAGATAATAATCTGCCTTCCTGTTCTTGCCACCATAGTGGATAACCTCACATTTATCCACATTATACTGCATCTGCCATGCTTCTGCCCACTCACCCAGCCTGTCCAAGTCACCCTACAGCCTCATAGCATCCTCCTCGCAGCTCACACTGCCACCCAGCTTTGTGTCATCCGTAATCTTGGAGATGTCACATTTAATTTCCCATATCTAAATCGTTAATATATATTGTAAAAAACTGGGGTCCCAGCACCGAGCCTTGCGGCACCCCACTAGTCACTGCCAGCCATTCTGAAAAGGACCCGTTAATTCCTACTCTTTGCTTCCTGTCTGCCAACCAGTTCTCTATCCATGTCAATACCCTACCCCCAATACCATGTGCTCTAATTTTGCACACTAATCTCTTGTGTGGGATCTTGTCAAAGGCTTTTTGAAAGTCCAGATACACCACATCCACTGGCTCTCGCTTATCCATTCTACTTGTTACATCCTCAAAAACTCCAGAAGATTAGTCAAGCATGATTTCCCCTTCATAAATCCATGTAGACTTTAACCGATCTTGTCACTCCAAATGCGTTGCTATAACATCTTTAATAATCGACTCCAGCAACTTCCCCACTACCGATGTAAGGCTAACTGGTCTATAATTCCCTGTTTTCTCTCTCCCTCCTTTGTTAAAAAGTTTGGTTACATTGGCTACCGTCCAGTCCACAGGAACTGATCTGGAGTCGAGAAAACATTGGAAAATGATCACCAATGCATTCACGAAGTCTAAGGCCACCTCCTGGAGTACTCTGGGATGCAGACCATCAGGCCCTGGGGATTTATCTGCCTTCAGTCCTAACAGTTTACCTAACACCATTTCCTGACTAATGTGGATTCCCTTCAGTTCCTCCCTCCCACTAGATCCTCTGTCCCCGAGTATTTCTGGGAGATTGTTCGTGTCTTCCTTAGTGAAGACTGAACCAAAGTACTCGTTCAGCCACATTAACTGTTCTGCCATTTCCTTGTTTCCCATTATAAATTCACCTGTCACTGACTATAAGAGACCTACACTTGTCTTCACTAATCTTTTCCATTTTACATATCTAAAGAAGCTTTTTCAGTCAGTTTTTATATTCCCCGCAAGCTTTCTTTTATGCTCTTTTTCCCCCTCCTAATTAACCCCTTTGTCCTCCTCTGTTGAGTTCTACATTTCTCCCAGTCCTCTGGTTTGCTGCTTCCTCTGGCCAATTTATATGCATCTTCCTTGGATTTAACACTATCCTTGACTTCACTCGTCAGCCACGGTTGAGCCGCCTTCCCCGTTTTATTTTTTCGCCAGACACGGATGAACAATTTCTGGAGTTCAGCCATGCGGTCTTTAAATCTTTGCCATTGCATCTCCACCGTCAACCCTTTAAAGTATCATTTGCCAGTCTGTCCGAGCCAATTCCCGTCTCGTGCCTTCAAAGTCTCCTTTCTTTAAGTTCAGGACCCTCGTCTCTGAATTAACCGTGTCACTCTCCATCCTAATGCAGAGTTCCACCATATTATGGTCACTGTTGCCCAAGGGGCTCTGCACAACAAGATCGCTAACTAATCCTTCCTCATTACACAATTGATCAAGGCAGCATGATTTGCTGAACCACTTCTGCTTTCACTCACTGGAAAACTTACCCCCCACCTCTCCCCTCTCTCCAAAACGCAGTGAATTAGTCTCGTTGAACGCTGTTGGTTTTGTCTTCCTGAGGCTTGGCGTCTTGTAGAGACGATTGCATCCTTTCAACTGGCAGGTAAAGTATTCTATTCACTCGCGTTTACGTTCAACTTTCTCACGTCGGGATGCATCACAGCACGGTTTGGGAACAGCTCCGTCCAAGACAGCGAGAAATTGCAGAGATTTGTGGACACAGCCCAGACCATCACACAAACCAACCTCCCTTCCATCGCTTCCATCTACACCTCACGCTGCCTCTGCAAGGCCAGCAGCATCATCAAGGACCAGTCTCACCCCCGGTCACTCCCTCTTCTCCCCTCTCCCATCGGGCAAGGGGTACAGAAGTGTGAAAATGAACGCACACCTCCAGATTCAGTGACAGTGTCTTCCCGGCTGTTATCAGGCGACTTAACCGTCCTCTCACCAACTAGAGAGCGGCCCTGACCTCCCATCTACCTCATTGGTTACCCTCAGTCTATCTTTAATTGGACTTTACTGGACTAAACATTATTCTCTTAATTGTAATCATGTGTAGTGTTTCCACTGACTGGATAGCACGCAACAAAAACGTTTTTCACAGTACCTCAGTACACGTTACAATAAACTAAACTAACTAACTAACATCTGAAGAAGGGTCCCGACCCGAAACGTCGTCTGTCCAGTCCACCCACAGATGTTGATACAAGGAATTAAGGTGCTTGTAGAAAAAGTACACACAGTGTGCTGGAGTAACTCAGTGGGTCAGGCAGCATCTGTGGAGAACATGGATAGGTGACGTTTCACAGAGTGCTGGAGTAACTCAGTGGGTCATAGAAACATAGAAAATAGGTGCAGGAGTAGGCCATTCGCCCCTTCGAGCCTGCACCGCCATTCAATATGATCATGGCTGATCATCCAATCCCGTATCCTGTACCTACCTTTTCTACATACCCCCTGATCCCTTTAGCCACAAGGGCCACATCTAGCTCCTTCTTAAATATAGCCAATGAACTGGCCTCAACTAGATTCTGTGGCAGAGAATTCCAGAGATTCACCACTCTCTGTGTGAAAAATGTTTTTTCTCATCTCAGTCCTAAAAGATTTCCCCTTTATCCTAAAACTATCCTTTATACTTGAACCCCTTGTTCTGGACTTCCCCAATATCGGGAACAATCTTCCTGCATCTAGCCTGTCCAACCCCTTAAGAATTTTGTAAGTTTCTATAAGATCCCCCTCAATCTTCTAAATTCTAGCGAGTACAAGCCGAGTCTATCCAGTCTTTCTTCATATGAAAGTCCTGACATCCCAGTATCAGTCTGGTGAACCTTCTCTGTACTCCCTCTATGGCAAGAATGTCCTTCCTCAGATTAAGAGACCAAAACTGTACGCAATACTCCAGGTGTGGTCTCACCAAGACCCTGTACAACTGCAGTAGAACCTCCCTGCTCTATACACAAATCCTTTAGCTATGAATGCTAACATACCATTCGCTTTCTTCACTGCCTGCTGCACCTGCATGACTACTTTCAATGGCGGGTGTACCATGACACCCAGGTCTCGTTGCATCTCCCCTTTTCCTAATCGGCAACATCTGTGGAGGCCAAGTTGGAGTTTGATAGATTCTTGATTAATACGGGTATCAAGGGTTATGGGGAGAAGGCAGGAGAATGGGGTTAGGAGGGAGAGATAGATCAGCCATAATTGGATGGCGGAGTAGACTTGATGGGCCGAATGGCCTAATTCTGCTCCTAGAACTTATGAACATGAAATTAATGGCTCTGTTTAAGAAAGAACTGCAAGAATTGGAAAAATTGAAGGTAGACAAAAATGCTGGAGAAACTCAGCGGGTGAGGCAGCATCTATGGAGCGAAGGAATAGGTGACATTTCGGGTCAAGATCCTTCTTCAGACTGATCATGGCTCTGGACAGTTGTAAAATTGTCCCTAATGTGCAGGATATTGCTAGTTTATGGGGTGATCGCTGGTCGGGACGGGCTGAACGGCCTGTTTCCGTGCTGTACCTCTAAAATGTAAAGTTTAAAGCTTAATGAAATAATGGTTTAAAGTCCCAAATACCTCATAATTCATTTGCTGAAGATAGACACACAATGGTGGAGTAACTCAGCGGGACAGGCAACATCTGTCTGGTTAAGAAGGTTGGTTAAGAAGGTTCAACTGTTGGGTATAAATGCAGGAGTAGCAAGATGGATTCAACAATGGCTGAATGGGAGACGCCAGAGGGTAATGGTGGATGGCTGTTTGTCGGGTTGGAGGCAGGTGACTAGTGGGGTGCCTCAGGGATCTGTGTTGGGTCCTTTGTTGTTTGTCATGTACATCAATGATCTGGACGAAGGTGTGGTAAATTGGATTAGTAAGTATGCAGATGATACCAAGATAGGGGGTGTTGTGGATAATGAAGAGGATTTCCAAAGTCTACGGAGTGATTTAGGCCATTTGGAAGAATGGGCTGAAAGATGGCAGATGAAGTTTAATGCTGATAAATGTGAGGTGCTACACCTTGGCAGAACAAATCAAAATAGAACGTACATGGTAAATGGTAGGGAATTGAAGAATGCAGTTGGACAGAGGGATCTGGGAATAACCGTGCATAGTTCCTTGAAGGTGGAATCTCATATAGATAGGGTGGTAAAAAAGCTTTTGGTATGCTAGCCTTTATAAATCAGAGCATTGAGTATAGAAGCTGGGATGTAATGTTAAAATTGTACAAGGCATTGGTGAGACCAAATCTGGAGTATGGTGTACAATTTTGGTCGCCCAATTATAGGAAGGATGTCAACAAAATAGAGAGAGTACAGAGGAGATTTACTAGAATGTTGCCTGGGTTTCAACCACTAAGTTACAGAGAAAGGTTGAATAAGTTAGGTCTTTATTCTCTGGAGCGCAGAAGGTTAAGGGGGGACTTGATAGAGGTCTTTAAAATGATGAGAGGGATAGACAGAGTTGATGTGGACAAGCTTTTCCCTTTGAGAATAGGGAAGATTCAAACAAGAGGACATGTCTTCAGAATTAAGGGACAGAAGTTTAGGGGTAACATGAGGGGGAACTTCTTTATTCAGAGAGTGGTAGCGGTGTGGAATGAGCTTCCAGTGGAAGTGGTGGAGGCAGGTTCGTTGGTATCATTTAAAAATAAATTGGATAGGTATATGGATGAGAAGGGAATGGAGGGTTATGGTATGAGTGCAGGCAGGTGGGACTAAGGGAAAATAATTGTTCGGCACAGACTTGTAGGGCCGAGATGGCCTGTTTCCGTGCTGTAATTGTTATATGGTTATATCTCTGGAGTGAAGGAATGGTTGATGTTTCAGGTTGAGACCCTTCTTCAGACTGAGAGTCGGGAGAAGGATAGAGATATGGAAGGGAAAGGTGTGAAAATACAGATCAAAGGGGACCGTGGTCAAGGAGATGTAGATGGGGAAATTGACAACGAGGCTTACACAGTAATATTTAATCAGGAGGACAGCGGAGCTAGTGGGAGAACTAGGGTGGGGGAGTCATAGAGTCACAGAGTGATACAGCGTGGAAACAGGCCCTTCGGCCCAACTTGCCCACACCAGCCAACACGTCCCATCTACACTAGTCTCACCCGCCTGCGTTTGGCCCATATCTCTCCAAACCAGTCCTGTCCATTACTCCAGCATGTTGTGTCTATCTTTGGTGTAAACCAGCATCTGCAGTTCCTTCCTACACATGGCATCACCAAACACCCAGCCAGACACAGCGTCCACTGCCCGGCTCGTCGACGGCACAGTGGCTCAGCGGGTAGTGCTACTGCTTTATAGCGCCAGAGATCCCGGTTAGATCTTCCACACGGGTGCTGTCTGTACGGAGTTTGTACCTTCTCCCCGTGACCTGCGTGGGTTTACTCCAAGATCTTCGGTTTCCTCCCACACTCCAAAGGCGTGCAGGTTTGTACATTAATTGGCTTGGTGTAAATGTAAACTGTCCCTAGTGTGTGCAAGGTAGTGTTAATATGCAGGGATCGCTGGCCGGTGCGGACTCGGTGGGCCGAAGGGCCTGTACCCGTGCTGCATCTCTAAAGTCTAAAGTATAGCACACCAATGCCTCTACTTCCTTAGTAGACGAAGAATGTTTTGCATGTCTCCAATGCTGTATCATAGAGTCACAGAGTGATACATCATGAAGCAGGCCCTTCGGCTTGGGTCGCCAACTCCCAAATGAGGGACAAAAGGTCAAAATAAGGGACAAATTCTCGACGCCAATTCGTTGACCGAATCGGCCTTGGCTGGGTGAATGATGAGTTGGCCCGGGTGCTGGACTGCACACAAAGCCCAGCGGCGGGCCAGTTGAGGAGTTTTGACCTGGGGTCAAAGTCCGGCACCCCGTCTAACTCATGAACCGATGATCGGCCGTGAGAAGGAGGGGTGGTGGTGGTGTCGCCGGTAAGCGAAGGTCCGAAGGTCGGACAGCTGGCCGGGCTGCCGATCGGACGACAGGGACATGGGCGAGGCACTGCTGCTGCTGCTGCTGCTGCACTCCATGGGCTGCACTACGTCGGGACGGGTGAGGCAGGGTCCGACCCGACAGTCCCCTCGACCCGAGAAGTAGCAGTCAAATGCGGGGCAAGGGCGGTCCCGTACAGGACAAACCAATTTAGCCCCAATATACGGGATGTCCCGGCTAATACGGGACAGTTGGCAACCCTACCTTCGGCCCACCTTGCCCACACCGGCCAACATGTCCCATCTACACCAGTCCCACCTGTCCAACACCCTCCAAACCTGTCATATTATCCACGTGTAGGAAGGAACTGCAGATGCTGGTTTAAACCGAAGATAGACACAAAAAGCTGGAGTAACTCAGCGGGACAGGCAGCATCTATGGAGCGAAGGAATGGGTGTCATTTCGTGTCGGGACCTTTGTGATCAGTCTGAAGAAGGGTCTCGACTGAAATGTCACCAATGCCTTCTCTCCAGAGATGCTGCCTGTCCAGCTGAGTTACTCCAGCTTTTTGTGTCTATCATCCATGTACCTGTCTGTTTCTTAAATATTGGGATAGTCCGTGCCTCAACTACCTCCTCTGGCAGCTTGTTCCATAAACCCATCACCCTCTGTGTCAATCTGTATCTCTTAAATAATCTCAACATCTCACGACAAAAATGCTGGAGAAACTCAGCGGGTGAGGCAGCATCTATGGAGCGAAGGAAATAGGCGACGTTTCGGGTCGAGACCCTTTTTGAGACTGATGTGGGGGAGGGGGGGACAGGAAGAATAAAGGTAGAGGCGGAGACAGTGGGTTGTGGGAGAGCTGGGAAGGGGAGGGGAAGGAGAGAGAAAGCAGGGATTACCTGAAATTGGAGAAGTCAATGTTCATACCGCTGGGGTGTAAACTGCCCAAGCGAAATATGAGGTGCTGCTCCTCCAATTTGCGGTGGGACTACCTCTGGCCATGGAGGAGGCCCAGGACAGAAAAGTCAAATTGGGAATGGGAGGGGGAGTTGAAGTGCTGAGCCACCGGGAGATCAGGTTGGTTATTGCGAACCGAGCGGAGGTGTTGGGCAAAGCGATCGCCAAGCCTACGATTGGCCTCACCGATGTAGAGCAGCTGACACCTAGAGCAGCGGATGCAATAGATGAGGTTGGAGGAGGTGCAGGTGAACCTCTGCCACACCTGGAAAGACTGCTTGGATCCTTGGATGGAGTCAAGGGGGTAGGTAAAGCGACAAGTGTAGCATTTCCTGCGGTTGCAAGGGCAAGTGCCTGGGGAGGGGATGGTTTGGGTGGGAAGGGACAAATTGACCAGGGAGTTACGGAGGGTGCGGTCTTTGCGGAAAGCGGACAACGGAGGAGATTGGAAGAGCGGCCAGTGGTGGGATCCCATTGGAGGTGGCGAAAATGTCGGAGGATTATCTGTTGTATATGACGCCTGGTAGGGTGGAAGGGGAGTGAGAGCAGAGTCACGTGGTATAGAAGTGACCCTGGTGAGAGCCTCATCTATAGTAGAAGAAGGGAACCCCCCTTCCCTAAAGAATGAGGACATCTCCGATGCCCTGGTGTAGAACACCTCACCTGGGTGCAGATGCGGCGTAGACAGAGGAATTGGGAGTAGGGGATAGAGTCCTTACAGGAAGCAGGGTGGGAAGATGTGTGGTCCAGATAGCCATGGGAGTCAGTGCGTTTATTAAACATTCTTAAACTTTGTTAAACTTTCTTAAATATCTCATTTGCGAATCTATTTTTCGTTCCAGAAAATGTCTTTCCCGTGGTCCACAAACGGAACTGAAGACTTCATTATCGATCCAGACACAATTTCATGTGTAAGAAGAGAGTTTGTGACCATGAAGACCATCACGGCGGTGGTCTACAGCCTGGTGTGTCACTTGGCCGTGACGGGGAATGTACTGGTGTTGGTGGTCATCCTTCACAACCGCCGCTCCATCTCATCCACGGACGTCTACCTGCTCCATCTGGCCACGGCCGACCTGCTCTTTGCCCTCACCCTGCCCTTCTGGGCAGTGGACGCCGTGTCTCCCTGGGTGTATGGTGACGCCATGTGTAAGGTGATCAGTATGTTGCAGGAGGTGAACTTTTACAGTGGCATCCTCCTGCTGACCTGCATCAGCGTGGACCGCTACCTGGCCATTGTCCGCTCTGTCCAGTCGCACGGCCACAAGAGGCCGTGGATGGTCAAACTGGTGTGTGCGATCGTCTGGCTCGTGGCCCTGCTCCTGTCCTCGACCGTCCTCTACAATGAAGTGTTCTACGGCAATGAATTTGACTGGTCCGCCTGTAACGAGGAACACGGTGGTGATTTTGCTAAACCGTGGAAACTGGGCATCAAAGTTTGTCCCCTGGTCATCGGCTTCCTCATGCCGCTGGCCACCATGGTCTTCTGCTACTCCGTCACTGTGTGGATACTGTGCCAGACCAAGGGCTTCCAGAAGCAGAAAGCCATGAAGGTCATCATCGCGGTGGTGCTGGCCTTCCTGGCGTGCTGGCTGCCCTACCATCTAACCATGGTTGTGGACACGCTGGTGAGAGTCAAACGCATCGACATCTCCTGCATCCATCGTGAACACTTGGACAGGGCCGTGCTGGCCACCCAGTGCTTGGCCTTTCTTCACAGCTGCATCAACGCAATCCTCTACGCCTTCATCGGGGTGAAGTTCAGGAGCAACCTGGTCAAACTCCTGGCTCATAAAGGCCTCAAAAGAGAAGCAAAGAATCCCAATTCAATAAATCACGCTCATCCTCAGTCGCTGGGCAGACATCTACCACCATTTAGACAGCTCCCCCCCCACCCCCTTCCCTCAACCCCATCCCACCCCTTCCCAACAAAAGACACAAATTGCTGGAGCAACTCAGCATCTCTGGAGCACATGGATTGGCGAGGCATCATAAGTCGTTGGAGCAGAAATTAGACCATTCACCCCATCAAGTCTACTCTGCCATTCAATCATGGCTGATCTATCTCTCCCTCCTTACCCCATTCTCCTGCCTTCTCCCCATAACCCCTGACACCCGCACTAATCAAGAATGTATCTATCTCTGCCTTAAAAACACCCATTAATATCTGCAGTTCCTTCTTACTAGAATTTCTGGCAAGTCTCCAGTGACTTCTACTGAGCTCCACAGAATCACCATATTGGGATGTGTCCAATCTGAATGTGGCACCCAGAGTGATACAGCATGGAAACAGGCCCTTCGGCCCAACTTGTCCACACCGACCTACATGCCCAATATACAAGGCCCGTGTTTGGTCCAGATCCCTCCAAACCTGTCCTATCCATGTACCTGTCTAAATATCTCTTAAACATTGTGATAGTCCCCCCTCATCTACTTTTTCCAGCAGCTCATTCCAGACACCCACCACCCAAAGTCCAATGTCCACTATGGGTGAACGAGGGTACGGTCCGGTTCACCTTCACCCCATTGCAGACACTGGACTCATAATAACCCGAAACCTAAACAGATGTTGACTCAACACTTCATGCTGCCCCGGGAAAGCAGCCGACATCATCAAAGATGTGTCCCTGTCCCACCCCAGTCATTCCTTCTTCTCCCCGCTCCCGTCCGGCAGAAGGTACAGAAGCTTGAAAGCGCGCACCACCAGACTCAGGAACAGCTTCTTCCCCTGTTATCAGGCTTGTGAACGGCCCTTCCATAAGCTAGGGTACTGTCCGATTCACCTCCACCCCATTGCGGACATCGGACTTTGTCTCTGGAACTGATGCGCTACAATGTAGAGAACTACATTCTGCACTCTGTATCTTCCCCTTTGCTCCACCTATTGGACTGAGATAATCCAGCACTCTGTGAAACGTCACCTATCCATGTTCTCCACAGATGATGCCTGACCCGCTGAGTTACTCCAGCACTCTGTGAAACGTCACCTATCCATGTTCTCCACAGATGCTGCCTGACCCGCTGAGTTACTCCAGCACTCTGTGTCCTTGTGTGTATTCACCAGTTTCTGCAGCTCGTGGTTTCTACAAAAGAGTGGTTTGTTTTTCCTGTTTCTGCCTGGAACCGTGAGCTTGGCTTCAATAAGCGGGCGTTGCTTCAACGTGTATTCTGTACGGTTGCTGTGAAATAAAAGACCTTTGGTTTCCACCCGGCCTCGATTCTCCTGCTCATTCAGTTGGTCTTCAACATAACTCACCGAACAGCGAAAAGCCCGGATAGAGTGGATGTGGAGAGGATGTTTCCACTAGTGGGAGAGTCTAGGACTAGAGGGCACAGCCTCAGAATTAAAGGATGTTCCTTTAGGAAGGAGGGGAAGGCAATGGGAGCCCAGCGTGTGGGGACCGCCGTGAAGAACAATTAGGGCCCGGCGTGGGGGGGTCGCTGTGAGGGACGTTCTCCCCGTGACCTGCGTGGGTTTTCTCCAAGATCTTCGGTTTCCTCCCACACTCCAAACACATGCGGGTTTGTAGGTTAATTGGCTTTGGTAAAATTGTAAATTGTCCCTAGTGTGTGGGATGGTGCTAGTGTACGGGGTGATCAATGGTCCGCTCGGACTCGGCGGGCTGAAAGGCCTGTTTCCGTGATGTATCCCTAAAGTCTATAGTATTGCACGCCAATGCCTCTACTTCCTTAGTAGACTAGGCATGTCTCTAATGATGTTACTAATGTCCGCAGATGCACTCTCTAATTGGGATGCAAGAAATTGCAGAGTTGTAGATGTTGCCCAGTCCCTCACACAGACCACACTCCCCACCATTGTAGATGTAGCCCAGTCCCTCACACACACCACACTCCCCACCATTGTAGATGTTGAAACAACAAACAAGTTTATTCATGGATAACCCCTTGAGATGGACAGTCATCTTGTTTTCGAGGGGGTCCAACATAGAACATACAGCACAAGACATAACATACATAGAGGCTCTCATTGGATCTTCATTACTGGCATTCCTGGCCTGCTCTGTTTGATCAATGAATGTTATATCATTCATGTTGCTGGTCATGTAGTCCAGTCGTAGTTTTTGTAGTGTCTGGACTCTTTGGGCTGTTATTATTGATGCGGCGTAGACAGAGGAATTGGGAGTAGGGGATAGAGTCCTCACAGGAAGCAGGGTGGGAAGTTGTGTGGTGCAGATAGCCATGGGAGTCAGTGGGTTTGTTAAACATTCTTAAACTTTGTTAAACTTTCTTAAATATCTCATTTGCGAATCTATTTTTCGTTCCAGAAAATGTCTTTCCCGTGGTTCACAAACGGAACTGAAGACGTACCCTTCATTATCGATCCGGGCACAATTTCATGTGTAAGAGGGTTTGTGACCATGAAGACCATCACGGCGGTGGTCTACAGCCTGATGTGTCTCTTGGCCGTGACGGGGAATGTACTGGTGTTGGTGGTCATCCTTCACAACCGCCGCACCATCTCATCCACGGACGTCTACCTGCTCCATCTGGCCACGGCCGACCTGCTCTTTGCCCTCACACTGCCCTTCTGGGCAGTGGACGCCGTGTCTGGCTGGATGTTTGGTGACGCCATGTGTAAGGTGATCAATATGTTGCAGGAGGTGAACTTTTACAGTGGCATCCTCCTGCTGGCCTGCATTTGCGTGGACCGCTACCTGGCCATTGACCGCTCTGTCCAGTCGCACGGCCACAAGAGGCCATGGATGGTCAAACTGGTGTGTGCCGTCGTCTGGCTCGTGGCCCTGTTCCTGTCCTTGCCCGTCCTCTCCAATGAAGTGTTCTACGACTATTAATTTGACTGGTCCGTCTGTAACGAGGAACACGATGGTGATTTTGCTAAACCGTGGAAACCGGGCATCAAAGTTTGTCGCCTGGTCATCGGCTTCCTCTTGCCGCCATGGTCTTCTGCTACACCGTCACCGTGTGGAAACTGTGCCAGACCAAGGGCTTCCAGAAGCAGAAAGCCATGAAGGTCATCATCGCGGTGGTGTTGGCCTTCCTGGCGTCCTGGCTGCCCTACCATCTAACCATGGTTGTGGACATGCTGGTGAGAGTCGAACACATCAAAGTCTCCTGCATCCAACGTGACCACTTGGACAGGGCCGTGCTGGCCACCCAGTGCTTGGCCTTTCTTCACAGCTGCATCAACCCAATCCTCTACGCCTTCATCGGGGTGAAGTTCAGGAGCAACCTGGTCAAACTCCTGGCTCATAAAGGCCTCATAAAGAGAAGCGAAGAATCCCAATTCAATAAATCACGCTCATCCTCAGTCGCTGGGCAGACATCTAGCACCATTTAGACAGCTCCCCACCCCACTGCCCTCCCCCCAACACAACCCCTCCCCCACCACCCCACCCCTTCCCAACAAAAGACACAAATTGCTGGAGCAACTCTGCAACTTTGGAGCACATGGATTGGCGAAACATCATAAGTCCTTGGAGCAGAAATTAGACCATTCAGCCCATCAAATCTACTCCACCATTCAGTCATGGCTGATCGATCTCTCCCTCCTTACCCCATTCTCCTGCCTTCTTCCCATAACCCGACACCCGCACTAATCAAGAATCTATCCATCTCTGCCTTAAAAACACCCATTAATATCTGCAGTTCCTTCCTACTAGAATTTCTGGCAAGTCTCCAGTGACTTCTACTGAGCTCCGCAGAATCACAATATTGGGATGTGTCTAATATGAATGTGGCACCCACAGCGATACAGCATGGAAACACGCCCTTCGTCCCAACTTGTCACACCGACCGACATGGCCAATATACAAGGCCCGTGTTTGGCCCAGATCCTTCCAACCCGGTCCTATCCATGTACCTGTCTAAATATCTCTTAAACATTGTGATAGTCCCCCCTCATCTACCTTTTCCAGCTGCTCGTTCCAGACACCCACCACCCTTTATGTAAAAAGGTTGCCCCTCAGGTTCCTATTAAATCTTTCCCACACCTTAACCTTATGTCCTCTGGTTTTTGATTCCCCTACTCTGGGCAAAAAAACTCTCATTCACCTCTCTCTATCCCCCTCATCATACTCAATTCTATAAGATCACCCCTCATCCTCCTGTGCTCCAAGGAATAAAGTCCTAGCCTGCCTAACCTCTCTCGAAAACAGTTCAGGTTATTGAGTCCTGGGAATATGCCTGTAAATGAAAGTGTCGAAGAATCACTGTATCAATGGAACGCTGGAGATGATGAAGACACACATGGTGTCCATCCATAGACAAAGACAAAGTCCAATGTCCACTATGGGTGAACGAGGGTACGGTCCGGTTCACCTCCACCCCATTGCAGACACTGGACTCATAATAACCCGAAACCTAAAGATATGTTGACTCAACACTTCACGCTGCCTCGGGAAAGCAGCCGACATCATCAAAGACGTATCCCTGTCCCACCCCGGTCATTCCTTCTTCTCCCCGCTCCTGTCCGGCAGAAGGTACAGAAGCTTGAAAGCGCGCACCACCAGACTCAGGAACAGCTTCTTCCCCTCTGTTATCAGGCTTGTGAACAGTCCTTCCATAAGCTAGGGTACTGTCCGATTCACCTCTACCCCATTGTGGACATTGGACTTTGTCTCTGGAACTGATGCGCTACAATGTAGAGAACTATATCCTACACTCTGTATCTTCCCCTTTGCTCCACCTATTGGACTGAGATACTGCAGCACTCTGTGATACGTCACCTATCCATGTTCTCCACAGATGCTGCCTGACCCGCTGAGTTACTCCAGCACTCTGTGAAACATCACCTATCCATGTTCTCCACAGATGCTGCCTGAGCCGCTGAATTACTCCAGCACTCTGTGAAACATCACCCATTCCTTCTCTCCACAGATGCTGCCTGACCCGCTGTTACTCCAGCACTCTGTGAAACGTCACTTATCCATGTTCTCCACAGATGCTGCCTGACCCGCTGAGTTACTCCAGCACTCTGTGAAACGTCACCTATCCATGTTCTCCACAGATGCTACCTGACCCGCTGAGTTACTCCAGCACTCTGTGAAACGTCACCTATCCATGTTCTCCACAGATGCTGCCTGACCCGCTGAGTTACTCCAGCACTCTGTGTCCTTGTGTGTGTTCACCAGTATCTGCAGCTCGAGGTTTCTACAAAAGAGTGGTTTGTTTTTCCTGTTTCTGCCTGGAACCGTGAGCTTGGCTTCAATAAGCGGGCGTTGCTTCAACATGTATTCTGCACGGTTGCTGTGAAATAAAAGACCTTTGGTTTCCACCCGGCCTCGATTCTCCTGCTTTCAGTTGGTCAACATAACTCACCGAACAGCGAAAAGCCCGGATACAGTGGATGTGGAGGATGTTTCCACTAGTGGGAGAGTCTAGGACTAGAGGGCACAGCCTCAGAACTAAAGGATGTTCCTTTAGGAGGGAGGGGAAGGCAATGGGAGCCCAGCGTGTGGGGACCGCCGTGAAGAACAATTAGGGCCCGGCGTGGGGGGGGGGTCGCTGTGAGGGACGTTCTCCCCGTGACCT
Source organism: Amblyraja radiata (assembly GCF_010909765.2). Taxonomy (NCBI): domain Eukaryota; kingdom Metazoa; phylum Chordata; class Chondrichthyes; order Rajiformes; family Rajidae; genus Amblyraja; species Amblyraja radiata. Next base: position 90,194,857 of record NC_045962.1, on the reverse strand, counting down.
GCGTGGTTTCTCCAAGATCTTCGGTTTCCTCCCACACTCCAAACACGTGCGTGTTTGTAGGTTAATTGGCTTTGGTAAAATTGTAAATTGTCCCTAGTGTGTGTGGGATAGTGCTAGTGTACGGGGTGATCAATGGTCCGCTCGGACTCGGCGGGCTGAAGGGCCTGTTTCCGTGACGTATCCCTAAAGCCAAAGTCAAAGTAGCCTTTATTGTCATTCAGTCCTTGCGGTCTGAACGAAATTTTGTTGCCTTGCAGTCCTACATAGAGTACCAAAATGACAAAAACACACAATAAACACAAATTAACATCCACCACAGTGAGCTCACCAGGCACCTCCTCACTGTGATGGAAGGCAAAGGTCTTAAGTCTTTGTCTCATCCCTTCTGGTTCTCCATCTGTGCCGAGGCGATCCAGGCTTCAGATGTTGTGACCCCGCCGGGTGATGGTAAGTAATGTCAGTCCCGCGGCTGAATCCGAGCTCCGCGAACGGGCCGGTTCAGCTCCGCGGCCCAGGGTGGTCGAAGCTGCCGAAGCTGCCGCCCTCCAGACCAGCGGACGCAGCTGTTGTTGCAGGAGCTCTGGAGAACAGGTCCGCAACCTGTGACCTGCGAGCTCCCGACACTGGGCCCGCGGTCGGGTTGGGTGGTCACTGTTGCCGGAACACTGCCCCATCTCCGAGGCCAGGTCGCCGCTGCCGCTGCCCCAGCTCCGAGGCCAGGTCGCCGCTGCCGCTGCCCCAGCTCCAAAGCAAGCGTTGTCTGGGCCAAATCTGAGGAAGGACACCAAATCTGAGGAAGGACATTATTGCCATAGAGGGAGTGCAGAGAAGGTTCACCAGACTGATTCCTGGGATGTCAGGACTGTCTTATGAAGAAAGACTGGATAGACTTGGTTTATACTCTCTAGAATTTAGGAGATTGAGAGGGGATCGTTGGACAGGCTAGATGCAGGAAGATTGCTCCCGATGTTGGGGAAGTCCAGGACAAGGGGTCACATCTTAAGGATAAGGGGGAAATCCTTTAAAACCGAGATGAGAAGAATTTTTTCACACAGAGTGGTGAATCTCTGGAACTCCCTGCCACAGAGGGTAGTCGAGGCCAGTTCATTGGCTATATTTAAGAGGGGGTTAGATGTGGCCCTTGTGGCTAAGGGGATCAGAGGGTATGGAGAGAAGGCAGGTACGGGATACTGAGTTGGATGATCAGCCATGATCATATTGAATGGCGGTGCAGGCTCGAAGGGTCGAATGGCCTACTCCTGCACCTAATTTCTATGTTTCTATGTCTGCGGAGGGCGCTCAGCATCGCCAAGGACTGCTCTCACCCCAACCATGGACTGTTTACCCTCCTACCATCCGGGAGGCGCTACAGGTCTCTCCGTTGCCGAACCAGCAGGTCCAGGCACAGCTTCTTCCCGGCGGCTGTCACTCTACTCAACAACGTACCTCGGTGACTGCCAATCAACCCCCCCCCCCCCCCCCCCGGACACTTATTATTATTTATTCAAATCATTTGTTATGTCGCTCTTCCAGGGAGATGCTAAATGCATTTCGTTGTCTCTGTACTGTACACTGACAATGACAATTAAAATTGAATCTGAATCTGAATCTGAGCTCAGAGGCCAAGTCGCCGCTGCCGCTGCCCCAGCTCCGAGGCCGGGTGGCCGCTGCCCCAGCTCCGAGGCCAGATCTCCGCTGCTGTCGGAACACCGCAGCTCCGGAGTCGGACCGCTGCCGCTGGAACGCTGCCCCAGCTCCGCTTTTAGGCCTCGGGACGGAGACGGGGGATACAAGAAACGTCGCATACCCCCCAAAGGAAGAGACCAAAAACATGTTTCTCCCCCCACCCACACACATACACAATCTAACAAACCAAAGACCAACCAAAACAGGACAAAAGAACAACAAGAAAACAAGAAAAAAACAGACGGACTGCAGGCGAGCCGCAGCTGCTAAGGCAGCGCCGCCATCTTGGAGCTGTAGTCTATAGTATTGCACACCAATGCCTCTACTTCATTAGTAGACTAGGCATGTCTCTAATGATTTTACTAATGTCTACAGATGCACTCTCTAATTGGGATGCAAGAAATTGCAGATAGTTGTAGATGTTGCCCAGTCCCTCGCACACACCACACTCCCCACCATTGTAGATGTAGCCCAGTCCATCACACGCAGCACACACCATCGACTCCATCTGCACTTCACGCTGGCTCGGGAAAGCAGCCGACATAAATCCTGTCCCACCCCGGTCATTCCTTCTTCTCCCCACTCCATGTTCATATGTTATAGGAGGCGAATTAGGTCATTCAGCCCATCAAGTCTACTCTGCCATTCAATCATGGCTGATCTATCTCTCACTCCTAACCCCATTCTCCTGCTTTCTCCCCATAACCCCTGACACCCGTACTAATCAATAATCTCTCTATCTCTGCCTTAAATATATCCATTGACTTGGTCTCCAGCCGTCTGTGGTAAAGAATTCCACAGATTCACCAGCCTTTGACTAAAGCACATCCTTCCTCAGATATGGGACCCAGAATTGCTCACAATATTCCAAATGCAGCCTGACCAGCACCTTCTAGAGTCTCAGCATTACATCCCTGTTTTTATATTCTCTCGAAATAAATGCTAGCATTTCATTTTCTTTCCTTACTACCGATTCGACTGGCATATTAACTTGTTGGGAATCCTGCACCAGCTCCCAAATCCCTTTGCATCTCCGATTTCTGAATCCTCTCCCCATTTAGAAAATAGTCTACGCCTTTATTCCTACGACCAAAATGCACGACTCCACACTTTGCTGCACTATATTCCATCTGCCACTTCACTGCCCACTCTCCCAACCTGTCCAAGTCCTTCTGCAGAGTCCCTGCTTTCTCTACACTACCTGCCCTTCCACCTATCTCCGTATCATCCACAAACTTGGCCACAAAGCCTTCAATCCCCCCGTCCAAACATTGATGGTTCTTTGACCACAATTATCTGGTATTTTACCCTGAGTAGGGGAATCAAGAACCAGTGGACACGGGTTTAAGGTGAGAGGGGAAAGATTTAATAGGAACCGGAGGGGCAACTTTTTCCACACAGAGGGTGGTGGGTGCATGGAACAAGCTGCCAGAGGAGGTAGTTCAGGTGGCTACTGTAGTAACATGTAAAAGACACACGAAGAGAGACACAAAAAGCTGGAGTACCTGTGTGGAACAGGCGGCATCTCTGGAGAGAAGGAAAGACACAAGACACTTGGGCAGGTACATGGCTAGATAAAGTTTCGAGGTAGCATTCGGTTCATCCTTCCCCTGCTTTTTCGGTTAAAAACATAAAACATTTCAAAATGTGAAAAAAAATCAAACTCTCTCCGCCCACAACCCACCCTAAAACACAGGTTTTATAAACATCTAAGTATTAAAACTCTACCCCCCTCCCTATCTAACCCCCTCCTCCTACTCTCCCACCCCCCTCTCCTCTCTCCACCCCCCCTCCTCCCTCTCTCCCCCCCCCTCCTCTCTCCACACCCTCCTCCCTCCACCCCCTCCTCTCTCCACCCCCCCTCTCCTCTCTCCAACCCCCCCCTCTCCCTCTCTCCACCCCCTCCCTCTCCCCCCTCCTCATCTCCCTCTCCGGGACCGCTCTCCCCCCTCCCTCTCCTCTCTGGATCCTTCCCCCCCCCGTTGCTCATTCTCTCCATCCCCTCCCTTCTCCTTCTCCTTCTCCGTCGTCATCCTCCTCCTTCCACCCCTCCTCGCAACCCCCTACCCTCTCCTCTCTCCACCCCGCCCACCCCTCTACTACTCTCCCCCCCTCTCCTCTCTCCACCCCCCTCTCCTCCTCCAGCCCACCTCTCCTCTCTCCACCCCCCCTCCCTCTCATCTCTCCACCCCCCTCCCTCTCCTCTCCCCGAACAGAAAACAACATATTCAGGACAGAATAATATCGACAGAAAACAATATTATTTCCTCACCTTTCTTTGCACCTTCCTTCAAAATGCGGCGACCAACCGTCACCCCCCGCGCGCGCTCTCAACGGCCGCCCGACTTGGCGGGAAGAGGCAGCGCGCGGGGACGCCGGCAGCCAATGGGATGCATGAGGGCGGGTGGTGACAGCGCGGGAGGCCCCGCCCCCCCCCCGCCCGCGCGGCTCCAGCTGTCGAAGCCCGTTAACCCCCAACCGACCCAACTATCGACGCTCGTTCATCACGGCCTCCAGCTGTTGACCCTCCCGACGCCCATCAACCGTTTGCACCGCCACCCCCCCCCCCCAGCTGTGTCCGCCCATTAACCTCTCCCCTCCCCCACCTCTCCCCCACCCCTCCCTCTCCCCCACCCCTCTACCATCCCCTGCCCCTGTCTCCCCTTCACCCTCCCCCCACTCTCTCTCCCGCTCCCTCCGTCCCACCCCTCTCCCCTCTCTCACTCTTCACCCCCCCCCCCATTCTCCTCACCCCTCCCTCATCACCTCTGTCCCCCTCCTATTGACCCTCGCTCTTTCACCCACCCCAACAGTCGACCATCGCTCCTGGGCTGCCCGACCAACTGTCAACGCTCCATCCCGCCCAATGGCGGCCGGTGCTTCCCGCCCCGCCCGCACTGAAAACGGCCGCTTCTTTCCAATCTCTCTCCAAGGGGCAGTGACGTGACTTTGTTGTGGGTCCCAGCACACATTGGTGTTCTAGGGAATGAAAAGGTGGAGAAGTTGGCAAGGGAGGCTGTAAAAAAAAAGAAACATAGAGGTAAACTTACAACTATCCAAATCTGAAGGAAAACACATTGTGTGGAAGAAAATAAATCAGGAATGGCAACAATACTGGGAACAGGAGACAAAGGGGAGACACCTCTATTTGTTACAAAACAGAGTGGGCATTACAGCAAGAAGAGGGGGGAACAGGTAGTATTAACAAGATTGAGGATAGGACACACTCACCTGAACAGCACATTACAAATATTGGGGAAACACCCTACTGGGCTGTGAGGAATGCCATCAACCAGAAACAGTTCAGCATGCCCCAGTTGCATGTAGGAGATATGAGACAGAAAGAGGATTTATGATCATTGAAATGAGGAAAATTGGATTGACAGAAATATCAGTAAAGAACATTCTAGAGTGTGGAGGGAAAGGAAAAGGAATAAAGTTGTTGTTTGATTTCTTGAGGGCCTCTGGGCTTATAAAAAGGATCTATTATAAAGACATGAGTACTGTGGAATGAAGCCAGAAGGTGGCAGCAATGCAACATTGCGGATGCCGGCTGCCGTAAAACTCCAAAGAAGAAGTAGAATCTCTCTCCACCTGTCCCCTCCCCCTCTCCCTGCTCTCCCCCATCCTCACCCCCCACTCTCTCCCCCATCTCCCCCTCCCGCTCCCTCCCTCTCCCCGTTTCCCCCTCTCCTCACCCCTCGCCCTTCTCTCCTCACCCCTCTCTCCTTCCCACCCCTCTCCCTTCCCCCTCTGCTCTCCCCCCCCCACACCCCTCTCTCCCCCTCCCCTCTACCATCCCCTACCCCTGCCTCCCCCACCCCTCTCCCTTCCCCCTCTGCTCTCCCCTCCCCCTCTGCTCTCCCCTCCCCCACCTCTCTCTCCCCCCTCCCCATCCCTCTACCATCCCCTACCCCTGTCTCCCCTTTGCCCTCTCTGCTCTCCTCCCCCCATCCTCATCCCCCACTCTCTCCCCCATCCGCTCCCCCCATCTCACCCCTCTCTCCCCCCCCCCATTCCCTATTCTCCTCACCCCTCCCTCATCACCCCTTTCCCTGTCTCCTCCCCCCTCTCTCCCTATCCCTCTCTGTCCCTCCCCCCTGCCCCCCTCCTCTGTCTCCCCCTCTCTCTCCACCTCCCCCCTCTCCCCTCATCCCAGAACCGCTCCGCCCCGTCCACAACCCACAACTTTGTTGATGACATTGCGCTGCCCGCTGGGAATGCTTTCAAAGCTCGATTCCTTTAACCAACCTTCATTCACACTTCGTTTCTCAACAACGAAGTGCGGATTCCAACTGCTATTACAATACAGTTCGATAAAAGCGCCGGTTTTTAGTTTTCATTTGAAAAGTTTGTTTTGAAAAAAAATTTATGTTTGATTTCTTTTATTATTTCGATTTACACCATTTTCAAAAGGTAAAGGCTTTTTTTTCAAACTTAGACTTTTTTTTCAATTTTTATTTATATTTGAATAATTCTTTTTGCATAACTATTGAAAAACTTATTTGATCCGGTGATTTAGACATCTGAAATTGCTTTTCTTTAATTTACATTAAACAATTAATTTTTCCAAAATTGCTTATATTTGAAATTTTTAAATCCCCACTGTCTCTTTTCTTTTTTTTCAAACTTAGCCGTCCTTTTCAGTTTTCCACAGCCACTTTTCTGCCCCAGCTCTCGCTCTCTCTCTCTCTCTACACCCCACTTCAACTGTTTGCTCAGCCAGTGGTCTAACGAGTTGCTGAGCCTTGTTTCCATTCATAGTCAACGCCGTCTCCCTCTCCCCCCTCTCTCCCTCCCCGTTCCCCCTCTCTCCTCCCTCCTCTCTCTCCCCCTCCACTCTGTCTCCCTCTCCCCACTCTCTCCTCCCTTCCATCTTCCTTTCCCCGGTCCACCCTTTCCCGCCCGTCTCCCCCCTGTGTGTGTAGGGGGTGGTTAGTGTGTGTGTGAACCCCCCCGCAACTTCGTGTTGGGGGAACAGACCCAGCGGGTCTGCATTTGGTCTAGTAACATATAAAAGACACATGAAGAGAGACACAAAAAGCTGGAGTAACTCAGTGGGACAGGCGGTATCTCTGGAGAGAAGGAAAGATACTTGGGCAGGTACATGGGTAGAAAAGGTTTTGAGGTAAATGCGCCAAATAAGGGCAACCTGGACAGCATGGACATGTTGGGCCGAATGGCCTCTTTCCCTGCTGTATGTCGCTAAGCACAATTCTTATATCATTTATATACTGTAGGTGGTTATGCATGCAACCAAATATGTAGCTACCTCATTACCATTTGACACTCCCACCTTAGGTAGTATAACTGTAGTATCTGCATGCACCCTCCCTCTCTTGGTTCCAGTACGTGTGTAGACCAGTCGTGGTCAGTGCTGGGACGTGTGGATGTAGTGTCTTAATAAAGACTTAGTGAAGGATTAAGGACCACGTCTAAATACATCTACATGGTGTAGTGATGGCTTCGTCTTGTCGCAAGCCTTCCCCGTTAGTCTTTGACGCTGACATCGCGGAGCGATGGGACACGTTCGTCATGGACTACACCCATTATGTGAATATTGCACACCGTAATGACCCTGCTGCTGTCAAAGCATCGCTGCTATTGAACCTTGCTGGGCCTGATGCCATGAGGCGGGCTAAGTCGTTTGTGTACAGTCCAGCGGTCCTGGGCGAAGATGACCAGATTGCTGAGCCAGCCGAGCCTCCTGACGACCCGGTGTGTCTGTTGAGGAAGTTTACTGAAATTTGTGACCTTCCCTCGAACCGCATTTTGGAGCGGGCTCGGTTTTTTTCTCGCAAGCAACAGCCTGAGGAACCTGTGGAATGTTTCATTGCCGACCTCCGCTATCTAGCTCAGCGCTGCCGTTTTGGTGAGTTGTGTGACCAGCTCACGTGGGACATGTTAGTTACTGGCATGTTAGACCAGAAGTTGCGGGCTGATTTATTACGGAGGCCTGACCTCACGTTGAACGAAGCTGTGCATGCTTGTCGCATTGCTGAGGTTGTTACTCCGTTTCGTGGGGAGAGAGGATCTGGGAACCGTGCTGTTAGCGTGGCTGCTCTGTCTGTGCCGCGGCGGCCACCGAACAGTTTTAAACCACAGCCTCGCCCAGCTCCTGCCCCTCGCCCTCAGAGTGCCAGGAAGTGCCCCAATTGTGGGTATGGACATTTGCCACAGTCTCTGTGCCCTGCTTATGGAAAAGCCTACAACTATTGCAGAAAACAGAACCACTTTGCAGCGGTCTGTCGTTCCCATGGGAACGTCGCTCAGCCTCCTCGCCAGGTGTTACACAATCTCCAGAGGATTGAAAGTGTCCTTGATTCTCAGTACATTGAGGAGTCAGCCCCCGAGTCAGACTCCAGCATCTCTATGGGGGATGCCAGTGTTTACGCTCTGCTGCACAACCAGACTCGACTCCCCGACCCATCGGTGCTTGTTACTGTTAATGACAAGACCTTCTCTGCGAAATTGGACACTGGTGCCAAGGTCAGCGTAATATCAACATCACTCTTCCACCAGATAAGGTCTAATGAAAGTTTGACTGCAGACCGCTCTGTGCTCCGATCGTACGGGGGGGAGGAGCTGACACCTGTGGGGAGGGTAACTTTCCACTGCAAGCTACAGAAGACATCTCGTGACCTGTCTTTTTTTGTGTTGGATTGTGATTGTGTGCCTCTGCTGAGCAATCAAGCATGCCAGGATCTGGGTCTGGTTGCTTTCGACAGCACAGTCCATGAGGTGAGGGTGGTGCTGGACCCTGTCTCTGAATACCCTGACCTCTTCGATGATCAGCTCGGTAAGCTGCCGCATGTATATAAAATTACTACTGATTCCTCCATAACTCCTGTGTGCCGTCCGCCTCATAGGGTCTCTTTCGCGATGAAAGACAAAGTTAAAGCGATGCTGGACAAAATGGTAAACTTGGGGGTGCTAGAAACTATCAGTAAGCCCACTAGCTGGGTGTCTACGATGGTTGCCACTATAAAATAAGGGAAGAATGAAATACGGGTCTGCATCAACCCGAAGGACTTGAACACTGCCATTAAGCGGCCCCACTACCCTATGCGGACTGTTGAGGATGTTGCGGCCCAGGTTGGTCAAGCCACCGTATTCTCAGTCCTCGATGCTAGGAGTTCCTTTTGGCAGGTTCCACTGCACAGGGAGTCAACTGACTTGACAGCTTTTGCAACGCCATTTGGGAGGTACAAATTTTTAAGAATGCCTTTTAGGATAAGCTCGGCGAGCGAAGTCTTCCAGCGCTCCATGGAGCAATTGTTTGCCGGGCTGCCATGTTCCATCATTGTCGATGATATCCTCGTGTATGGTCGGGATGTCACGGAACACGACCGAAATCTCCGACGGGTCCTCGACCGGGCTCGCCAGATAAACCTCAAGCTGAACCCGTCCAAGTGTAGGTTCCGGTTGTCTGAAGTGTCGTATGTCGGCCACATCTTTACCTCTCGTGGCCTGAAGCCTGACCCAACAAAAACTGCTGCCATCTCCGAGTTCCCTGCACCTGTTGATGTCGCTGGCCTGCAGCGGTTTCTCGGTATGGTAAATTATCTGGGTAAATTTGTTCCGCGTCTAAGTGAGCTCAGTGCGCCGCTGCGCCTCCTGACAAAGAAGGATGTTGCCTGGTCGTGGAGTCCGCAGCACCAACAGTCGTTTGACACTTTGAAAAAAATGCTGGTCAGCACTCCGGTTCTCCGGTTTTTCGATCTCCGACTACCAATTGTGGTGACCTGCGATGCCTCTCGTTTTGGTCTCGGTGCAGCCTGCATGCAACTATGTGATGGAGATTCTCTGCAGCCTGTCTCGTTTGCCTCTCGTACCATGACGGACACTGAGCAAAGGTATGCCCAAATTGAGAAGGAGCTCCTTGCTGTGGTGTTTGCGTGCTCTAAGTTCAGGGACTTTCTCTTTGGGGTTCGGTTCACGGTGGAAACAGACCACCAGCCGCTGGTTACGATATTAAACAAACCTATTCATGCTGCCCCGGCCCGTCTGCAGCGGATGATGCTACAGCTACAGCGGTTCGATTTCAACATTGTGTATAGGAGGGGTACCGAGATGCATGTTGCCGATGCTCTGTCGAGGGCACCTCGGTCCTCCTGTGCCCAGCATCCATACGAGCAGGAGGACCTGCATGTGCTGAATGTGAATTTTGTTCCTTCAAAGCAGCTGCGGTGCCTGCTCGAGCACACTGCTGCCGACCCTGACTTGCAACAGCTGTCTGCTGTCATTCTGCGCGGGTGGCCCCGCAAGCCTGCCTCTCTGCCTGCTGGCGTGCGCCCCTTCTTCCTGGTTCGGGATGAGCTTGTGGTTCGGGAGGGTATCGTCGTGAAAGGTCACAAGGTGGTGATCCCTGCCTCACTCTATGATGCTTACTACTCTGCTGCTCATTTGGGGCATCCGGGCGCTGACGCTACCGTTGCTCATGCTCAAGGGCAGTACTATTGGCCTGCCATGGCCAAGTATATCAAGGCTCGAGTGGCGGCGTGCTCCGAGTGCAACTCCATGTCCCCTCACCAGCCGCGGCAGCCCCTGTTGCAGCAGCCGGCCCCCGACATGCCCTGGTCTTCACTGGCTGCAGATATTTTTGAGTGGCGTGGGAAGCACTACCTGGTGTTGGTGGACTCGTATTCATCCTGGTTTGAAGTGGACCTTCTTCCCACCATCACATCGGAGATGGTCATCGGCAAGCTGCGACGTCATTTTGCTGTCTTTGGTTCCCCGGTCAAGCTCCAGACTGACAACGGCCGTCAATTTACTAGCGCCGAATTTGCTGCCTTCGCTACGAAATGGAACTTTACTCACTTTACTAGCAGCCCTGAATTCCCTCAGAGTAACGGACTGGCTGAACGTGCTGTGCGCAGCGCGAATACGTTGCTGGAGCAGTCTCGCTTGTCAAACTGCGATTTTTATCAGGGACTGTTAAATCTGCGAAACGTGTCTAGAGACGGTGTTTTGGGTTCACCTGCTCAGCGGCTCATGTCCCGTGTCCTCCGGCCGCCAATGCCGATCGCTCAGCAGTCGCTTGTGCCGGTGGTACGCCACCCTGATGCGGTCCACCGCCGTATTTCTCAACACCACGAAATCCAGCGCCGGTCCCACGACAAGTCTTGCCGCCCCCTACCCCCCCTCACGACGGGTCAGGTTGTCCGTTTGCAGTCACCTACCGGGTTTTCCAAGCTTGCCACTGTAGTAGGAGTGGCGGACTCACCCCGTTCCTATTTAGTAGACTACGAGGGCATTGTGTACCGTCGCAGTCGCCAACATCTGTTAGCTGTCCGGGAGCCTGCGCCTCTGCTTCCATTCCCAGAGCCTCCCTCTCCGTGGCTCGACTCTCCTCCTCGGATTGTGCTGCCTGGTCCTGTTGTTGTTCGTGCCCCTACCGTCCCTCTAACGGTGCCTCTGAGTTTCGCCTCCCCGGCTGGCACGTCTCCTCCACGTCTTTCGCCTACTGATTCTTCATCTTCTTCTTCATCTTCTTCTTATCCGCCTCGGCAGTCGCCATCTAGCAGTCCACCGGTTTCTGGCCAGTCTCCTGTTTTTCTGTCTGATCCGCAGTCCCCACGTTGTTCTCCGCCTCTGCCTTTCTCTTTGGGGGAGGGGAGTGAGGGTGAGGGTGCTGTACGGACCCGCTCAGGTAGAGTTGTCCGGCCCCCTGATCGGTATGGCGACTTTGCTTAATATTGTGCTGTTTGATTAATTGATACTGTTACTATGTTGCAGGCTTGTATAATTACCCTGCTGCTGTTTATTCTACGGGAAAGGATGTAGGTGGTTATGCATGCAACCAAATATGTAGCTACCTCATTACCATTTGACACTCCCACCTTAGGTAGTATAACTGTAGTATCTGCATGCACCCTCCCTCTCTTGGTTCCAGTACGTGTGTAGACCAGTTGTGGTCAGTGCTGGGACGTGTGGATGTAGTGTCTTAATAAAGACTTAGTGAAGGATTAAGGACCACGTCTAAATACATCTACATATACTGTTCCTTCCCAACAGTCATCAAGCAACTGAACCATCCTACCACAACCAGAGAGCGGTCCTGAACTACTATCTACCTCATTGGAGATCCTCGGACTATCCCTGAGTGGACTTTGCTGGCTTTACCATGGATCGTCACCTTGTCGTGGTGGAGAAGCTTGTGTGGTCCTGAGATCCTGAGAGCGATGTCGTCTGGAGCTATGCTCCTGGTAGGGCCACCCATATAATAATAATAATAATAAACTTTATTTATAAAGCGCTTTAAACAACCGCAGTTGCCACAAAGTGCTGTACATGAGAACTCATGGACAAAAAGTTATTACAAACCATTAAAAACCGTAAAACGAAGGACTAAAAACAGTAAAAATTAAAAGACATTAAAAGCACTAAGAACAGGAGCAATGTCTCAGCCAGTGTCGAAAGCCAGAGAATAAAAATGAGTTTTTAGGGAGGATTTGAAGATGGACAGTGAGGGGGCCTGTCTGATGTGCAACGGCAAGGTGTTCCAAAGTGCCGGAGCAGCAACAGAAAAGGCTCTATCCCCTCTGAGCTTCCGCTTAGACCGTGGTACCTCAAGGAGCAGCTGATCAGCTGACCTGAGGCACCGGGCAGGAGCATATAGGTGGAGCAGCTCAGAGAGGTAAGGCGGGGTGAGCCCATTCAACGATTTGAAAACAAATGAAAGAATTTTAAAATGAACTCGAAAGTGCACTGGGAGCCAGTGAAGGGAGGCCAAAATTGGCGTAATGTGCTCCCTCTTTCGAGTTCCGGTCAAAAGGCGAGCGGCAGCATTTTGAACCAGCTGGAGACGAGCCAATGAAGCTCGTGCGACTCCAGAGTAGAGTGCGTTACAGTAATCCAGCCTAGATGTAATAAAGGCATGGATTACTGTTTCAAAATGCTGCCGCTCGAGGATGGGCTTCACCTTTGCCAGCTTCCTTAGGTGAAAGAAGCTGAACTTAACCACCGCGCCTATTTGTTTATCTAGTTTAAAATCACCGTCCATCCTAAAACCCAGGTTTAAAACTGTTGGCTTTACGGACAATGCCAGTGGACCCAAGTCAACAAAGGGAGGTTCACGGCAGCCATTGGGGCCAAACAAAATCACCTCTGTCTTTTTTTCATTAAGTCCCAGAAAGTTTAAGGCCATCCAGGACTTAATGTCCTCAAGACAAGACAGAAGTGATTTTAGAGAATAGTCGTCTTCTTTCCTGAGTGGCATATATAACTGGCTATCATCTGCGTAAAAGTGAAAGGAGATGCCATGCCTTCTTAAAATTGAGCCCAGAGGAAGTAGGTATAGAGAGAAGAGCAGGGGCCCTAAAATTGAGCCCTGTGGAACCCCATATGCCAAGGGAGTGGAGGAGGATTCAAAGCCAGCAAGGCTTACACGCATGGTTCTGTCTGCCAGATAGGACCTGAACCATCCCAGGGCACTGCCACAAATGCCCACTTGGTGCTGTAATCGGAAAATTAAAGTTCCATGGTCCACTGTATCGAAGGCGGCAGATAGGTCCAGCAAGACAAGAACCACATAATTACCGGAGTCGTTTGCCAGGAGGATGTCGTTAAAGACCCTTAGCAGAGCCGACTCTGTGCTATGCATAGCTTTGAATCCAGACTGGAAAACCTCCCGGATATTGTGCTCATCCAGGAAGAGTTTCAGCTGAGCATAAACTACTTTCTCCATGATTTTAGAGATAAATGGCAGCTTGGAGATCGGCCTAAAATTGGCCAGAACAGTTTGATCCAGGCCGGGTTTCTTAAGTAGTGGTTGCACTACTGCATGTTTAAAATTTACGGGGACAACCCCAGAACACAAGCTACTGTTTATGATGGCGAGAACCGACTGCCCTATACTCGGGAAAACCTCTTTAAAAAGAAGAGGAGGGACAGCATCACAAGGGGAACCCGACGGCTTAATATGCCTAACCACATCCTCTAGACCCGACAATGTCAGAGGCACAAACTTATCGAATGCCACCAGGCATGGGGCCGGAACAGAGGGGTCAGAGGCAGGAGCTGAGATGAGAGCCAGGGCTCGGGTTTAGCTCTGGGCTGCAAAGTTTTGGCGGTAGGGTCGAGGGGGAGGTCTCTGACAAAGAGCAATCCAACCAAGACCTCAACGGTGGAACAGGCGGAGGACGATGGCTGACCTTAGTGGAGCGTCACAACAGCTGGGAAGGCAGATGAACGCTGCAGCAGAAAAGGGTCTCCGGTTGTCTTGGACTCCATGCCACTGGATCCTGACCCAGATACTTTGCTACTTAACAGGTACTTTGGATCTGTCTTCACTAAGCAGGACACAAACAATCTTCCTGATGTACTAGTGGCCAGACTTTTTAAGAAAGGCGGAAGTGAGAAAACAGGGAATTATAGACCAGTTAGCCTGACATCGGTGATGGGGAAGATGCTGGTGTCAATTATAAAAATGAGATAGCCGAACATTTGGATAGCAGTAACAGGATCGGTCCGAGTCAGCATGGATTTACGAAGGGGAAATCATGCCTGACTAATCTCCTGGAATTTTTTGAAGATGTAACTAGGAAAATGGACAAGGGAGAGCCAGTGGATGTAGTGTACCTGGACTTTTAGAAAGCATTTGATAAGGTCCCACATAGGAGATTAGTGGGCAAAATTAGGCCACATGGTATTGGGGGTAGAGTGCTGACATGGATGGAGAATGGCAAGCAGTGACTAGTGGGGTACCGCAAGGCTCGGTGCTGGGACCGCAGCTATTTACAATATACATCAATGATTTGGATGAAGGGATTCAAAGTAACATTAGCAAATTTGCAGATGACACAAAGCTGGGTGGCAGTGTGAACTGTGAGGAGGATGCTATGAGAATGCAGGGTGACTTGGACAGGTTGGGGGAGTGGGCAGATGCATGGCAGATGAAGTTCAGATTCATCTTTAATTGTCATTGTCAGTGTACAGTACAGAGACAACTAAATGTAGTTTAATGCGGACAAATGTGAGGTTATCCACTTTGGTAGCAAAAACAGGAAGGCATATTACTATCTAAATGGCGTCAAGTCGGGAAAAGGGGAAGTACAACGGGATCTGGCGGTCCTTGTGCATCAGTTTATGAAAGTAAGCATGCAGGTACAACAGGCAGTGAAGAAAGCGAATGGCATGTTGGCCTTTATAACAAGAGGAATCAAATATAGGAGCAAAGAGGTCCTTCTGCAGTAGTACCGAGCCCTAGTGAGACCACACCTGGAGTTTTGTGTGCAGTTTTGGTCCCCTAATTGGAGGAAGGACATTCTTGCTATTGAGGGAGTGCAGCGTAGGTTTACAAGGTTAATTCCCGGGATGGCGGGACTGTCATATGCTGAGCGAATGGAGCAGCTGGGCTTGTACATTCTGGAGTTTAGAAGGATGAGGGGAGATCTCATTGAAACATATAAGATTGTTAAGGGCCTGGACATGCTAGAGGCAGGAAACATGTTCCCGATGTTGGGGGTGTCCAGAACCAGGGGCCACAGTTTAAGAATAAGGAGTAAGCCATTTAGAACGAAGACGAGGAAACACTTTTTCTCACAGAGAGTGGTGAGTCTGTGGAATTCTCTGCCTCAGAGGGCGGTGGAGGCCGGTTCTCTGGATGCTTTCAAGAGAGAGCTAGATAGGGCTGTTAAAAATAGCAGAGTCAGGGGATATGGTAGAAGGCAGGAACGGGTACTGATTGGGGATGATCAGCCATGATCACATTGAATGGCGGTGCTGGCTCGAAGGGGCGAATGGCCTACTCCTGCACCTATTGTCTATTGTCCAGGTCTGTCAAGGACCGTGGGGTGGCTGTCTGTGCACCAGTCTGTGCACCAGTCTCCCCACGTTAAACAAAGTGACGCACAGGCGTCCTCCATGTCATACTCGTTTCGTGTGACCGCCGATGATGAAGAACGTCATTCCCTTATCATGTATCTGTACACTGTGGACGGCTCGATTGTAATCATGTATTGTCTTTCCGCTGACTGGTTGGCACGCAACAAAAGCTTTTCACTGTACCTCCGTACACGTGACAATAAACTAAACTGTAACCTGTAAACAAAAAATGCTTTTGAATTATAAGTGCATATATTACACTTACCAATTCAAAATGGAAGTGCTGGACTAGATTAGAGTATTTTCAGTTTTAGACTGTGGTTTTGGAGTTCAGTGTGAAGTTATCTCTGTCGGCTGCTGGTGACGGATGTGTTACACACAGAGCAAGTTTCCTGCTTATCCGTTACTCAATAAAAAAGCAAATGTTGGAGGAAATATTTATCTTTCAAATGAACAACACGAGATTGTGACAGAATTCACAGGCCAAAGGTTTGGTCAAGGGTGTGGTGTGGTGTGGTGATAGACAATAGGTGCAGGAGTAGGCCATTCGGCCCTTCGAGCCAGCACCGCCATTCAATGTGATCATGGCTGATCATCCCCAATCAGTACCCCGTTCCTGCCCTCTCCCAATATCCCCCGACTGCTATCTTTAAGAGCCCTATCTAGCTCTCTCTTGAAAGTATCCAGAGAACCGGCCTCCACCGCCCTCTGAGGCAGAGAATTCCACACACTCACAACTCTCGGTGTGAAAAAGTATTTCCTCGTCTCCGTTCTAAATCAAGTCAAATCAAGAGAGTTTATTGTCATGTGTGCCAGATAGGACAATGAAATACTTGCTTGCTGCAGCACAACAGAATGTTGTAAACATAAATACAGAACAGTTCAGTGTGTCTAAGTAAGTAAGTAAGTTTATTGGCCAAGTATTCACATACAAGGAATTTGCCTTGGTGCTCTGCCCACAAGTAACAACATGACATACAGTGACAGTTACGATTGACTCAGAAAACACTAAACATTAATAACAATACAACATTAATGATAAAACACCATTGATCAAGCATGTGAACCAACAAAATACCAGATCAAAGGGAGGCTACAGATTTTTGGCTGTTGAGTAGAGCAACTACTCGTGGATAAAAACTGTTTTTATGTCTGGCTGTGGCAGCTTTGACAATCCGGAGTCGCCTTCCAGAGGGAAGTGATTCAAAGAGATTGTGGCCAGGGTGAGAGGGGTCAGAGATGATCTTGCCCGCTTGCTTCCTGGCCCTTGCAGTGTACAGTTCAATGGAGGGAAGGTTGCAGCCAAGTAGCCGGAAGCCAGAGGGTTGGGAAACTTTCATAAGACAACAGAAGGAAACAAAACGGGCAATACGGGCTGAAAAGATGAAGTATGAAGGGAAGCTGGCCAGGAACATAAAGAAGGACGGTAAAAGCTTCTTTAGATATGTTAAGGGAAAAAGAGTAGCAAAGTCAAATGTGGGTCCCTTGAAGGCAAACACGGGTGACATTATTATGGGCAACAAGGAAATGGCAGAAGAGTAGAATAGGTACTTCGGATCTGTCTTCACTAAGGAATACAGAAACAATCTCCCAGATGTACTGGAGGACAGAGGATCTAAGGGGGTAGAGGAACTGAAAGAAATTTTCATTTGGCGAGAAATAGTATTGGGTAGGCTAAAGGGACTGAAGGATGATAAATCTTCTGGGCCTGATGGTCTGCATCTCAGGGTCCTCAGGGAGGTGGCTCTAGAAATAGTGGACACATTGGTGATCATTTTCCAATGTTCAATAGATTCAGGATCAGTTCCTGTGGATTGGAGGATAGCTAATGTTATCCCACTTTTCAAGAAAGGAGCGAGAGAGAAAATGGGGAATTACAGACCAGTTAGCCTGACCGGTGGTGGGAAAGATGCTGGAGTCAATTATTAAAGAGGTAATAATGGGGCATTTGGATAGCAGTAAAAGGATTAGTCCAAGTCAACATCGATTTATGAAAGGGAAATCATGCTTGACTAATCTAAAAATTTTTGAGGATGTGACAAGTAAAATGGATGAAGGGTTGCCAGTGGATGTAGTGTATCTAGACTTTCAGAAAGCCTTTGATAAGGTCCCGCACGGGAAACTGGTGACTAAAATTAGAGCACATGGTATTGGGGGTAGGGTGTTGACATGGATAGAAAATTGGTTGGCGGACCGGAAGCAAAGAGTAGGAGCGAAACGGGTCCTTCTCAGAATGGCAGGCAGTGGCGAGTGGAGTGCCGCAAGGCTCGGTATTGGGGCCGCAACTGTTTACCATATATATTAATGATTTGGAAGAGGGAATTAGGAGTAAGTTTGCGGATGACACAAAGCTGGGTGGCAGTGTGAACGGTGAAAAGGATGTTAGGAGGTTGCAGGGTGACATGGACAGGTTGAGTGAGTGGGCAGATGCGTGGCAGATGCAGTATAATATAGATAAACGTGAGGTTATCCACTTTGGTGGCAAAAACAGGGGGGCAGATTATTATCTCAATGGGGTTACGTTAGGTAAGGGGGAGGTGCAGCGAGACCTGGGCATCCTTGTACACCGGTCATTGAAAGTTGGCTTACAGGTACAGCAGGCAGTGAAGAAAGCTATTGGAATGTTGGCCTTCATAACAAGAGGATTTCAGTATAGGAGTAAAGAGGTTCTTCTGCAGTTGTATAGGGCTCTGGTGAGACCACATCTGGAGTATTGTGTACAGTTTTGGTCTCCTAATTTGAGGAAGGACATCCTTGTGATTGAGGCAGTGCAGCGTAGGTTCACGAGATTGATCCCTGGGATGGCGGGACTGTCATATGAGGAAAGATTGAAAAGACTAGGCTTGTATTCACTGGAGTCTAGATGAGGGGGGATCTTATATAAAATTACAAAAGGACTGGACAATCTAGCTACCTGCTGGATTAGCGCGGCCTTTCCTGCCGGGATCGA
Source organism: Amblyraja radiata (assembly GCF_010909765.2). Lineage (NCBI taxonomy): Eukaryota > Metazoa > Chordata > Chondrichthyes > Rajiformes > Rajidae > Amblyraja > Amblyraja radiata. The sequence continues at coordinate 90,176,394 of NC_045962.1, read as the reverse complement.
CCAGAGCTCCAGCAGTGGCGGGACAGCGCTGAAACATCGCGGGGCTGGCGATGCCTTACCGGGGATCGCCGTCTGGAGCCCGGAATGCTGGACCTGCTGCACCGACATCATGGAGCTGCGGTTTGCGGGCTCCCAACGCGGGCGGCGCTGATGGACAGCACGGGGTCCTGTGACTCTGCCCGGCTCGGGAGCTGCGGACTCGGGAGCTGCGGACTCCGGCTGCGGGAGGCGGCTGATCAGGAGGTCCGGGCCGCTGAGGAGGAGGATGTTCACCGTCGGGGTTCGGCGTCGGCGTTCCACCAGCCCGGCGTGAGGGCCTGAACATCGGGCCACCCGGGGCGGCGACTGCGGGTGCTAGGAAGACCTCGACCACGAGTGAACATCTGGGAAGAACGGAGGGGAGGCTGGCTGGACTATGGTGCCTTCCTCACCTTGGTGCCACTGTGTTATGTTGTGTCGTGGACTTTCAGTGTTTGTGCTTTTTTTTAAATTCTATTTTATTTTTAATATGTTTTATTATTTATTATTATTTTTTGTTTTTTATTTTTATGATACTGCCTGTAAGGGAAATTCATTTCGTTGTCTCTAACTGAGACAATGACAATAAATTTGAATACAATACAATACAATACAAGAAAAATGTTCCCAATGTTGGGCGAATCCAGAACCAGGGGCCACAGTCTTAGAATAAAGGGGAGGTCATTTAAGACTGAGGTGAGAAAAAACTTTTTCACCCAGAGTTGTGAATTTATGGAATTCCCTGCCACAGAGGACAAGTCACTGGATGGATGTAAGAGAGAGTTAGATAGAGCTCTCGGGGCTAGTGGAGTCAAGGGATATGGGGAGAAGTCACATGTTCCCGATGTTGGGTGAGTCCAGAACCAGGGGCCACAGTTTAAGAATAAGGAGTTAGCCAATTAGAATGGAGACGAGGAAACACTTTTTCTCACAGAGAGTGGCGAGTCTGTGGAATTCTCTGCCTCAGAGGGCGGTGGAGGCAGGTTCTCTGGATGCTTTCAAGAGAGAGCTAGATAGGACTCTTATAAATAGTGGAATCAGGGGATATGGGGAGAAGGCAGGAACGGGGTACTGATTGGGGATGATCAGCCATGAATGGCGGTGCTGGCTCGAAGGGGCAAATGGCCTACTCCTGCACCTATTGTCTATTGTCTATTATCTTCCCCACTACCGATGTAAGGGTAACTGGTCTATAATTCCCCGGTTTCTCTCTCCTTCCTTTCTTAAAAAGTTTGGAGATGTCACATTTAATTCCCTCATCTAAATCGTTAAGAGATATTGTAAACAACTGGGGTCCCAGCACCGAGCCTTGCGGTACCCCACTAGTCATTGCCTGCCATCCTGAAAAGGACCCATTAATTCCTACTCTTTGCATCCTGTCTGCCAACCAGTTCTCTGTCCATGTCAATATCTTACCCCCAATACCATGTGCTCTAATTTTGCACACTAATCTCTTGTGTGGGACCTTGTCAAAGGCTTTTTGAAAGTCCAGATACACCACATCCACTGGCTCTCCCTTATCCATTCTACTTGTTACATCCTCAAAACAAGTGGAGTTACATTGGCTACCCTCCAGTCCACAGGAACTGATCCAGAGTCGAGAGAACATTGTAAAATGATCACCAATGCATCCACGATTTCTAGTGCCACCTCCTTGAGTACTCTGGGATGCAGACCATCAGGCCTTGGGGATTTATCTGCCTTCTGTCCCAACAGTTTACCAAAAAACATTTTCTGATCAATGTGGATTCCCTTCAGTTCCTCCCTCCCACTAGATCCTCTGTCCCCGAGTATTTCTGGGAGATTGTTTGTGGCTTCCTTAGTGAAGACTGAACCAAAGTACTTGTTTAACTGTTCTGCCATTTCCTTGTTTCCCATTATAAATTCACCTGTCACTGACTATAAGAGACCTACACTTGTCTTCACTAATCTTTTCCATTTTACATATCTAAAGAAGCTTTTTCAGTCAGTTTTTATATTCCCCGCAAGCTTTCTTTTATGCTCTTTTTCCCCCTCCTAATTAACCCCTTTGTCCTCCTCTGTTGAGTTCTACATTTCTCCCAATCCTCTGGTTTGCTGCTTCCTCTGGCCAATTTATATGCATCTTCCTTGGATTTAACACTATCCTTGACTTCCCTCGTCAGCCACGGTTGAGCCGCCTTCCCCGTTTTATTTTTTCGCCAGACAGGGATGAACAATTTCTGGAGTTCATCCATGCGGTCTTTAAATCTTTGTCATTGCATCTCCACCGTCAACCCTTTGAGTATCATTTGCCAGTCTGTCCGAGCCAATTCCCGTCTCATGCCTTCAAAGTCTCCTGTCTTTAAGTTCAGGACCCTCGTCTCTGAATTAACCGTGTCACTCTCCATCCTAATGCAGAGTTCCACTATATTATGGTCACTGTTCCCCAAGGGGCTCTGCACAACAAGATCGCTAACTAATCCTTCCTCATTACACAATTGATCAAGGCAGCAAGATTTGCTGAACCACTTCTGCTTTCACTCACTTGAAGACTCACCCCCCACCTCTCCCCTCTCTCCAAAACGCAGTGAATTAGTCTCGTTGAACGCTGTTGGTTTTGTCTTCCTGAGGCTTGGCGTCTTGTAGAGACGATCGCATCCTTTCAACTGGCAGGTAAAGACTTTTATTCACTCACGTTTACATTCAACTCTCTCGCGTCGGGATGCATCACAGCACGGTTTGGGAACAGCTCCGTCCAAGACAGCGAGAAATTGCAGAGATTTGTGGACACAGCCCAGACCATCACACAAACCAACCTCCCTTCCTTCGCCTCCATCTACACCTCACGCTGCCTCTGCAAGGCCAGCAGCATCATCAAGGACCAGTCTCACCCCCGGTCACTCCCTCTTCTCCCCTCTCCCATCGGGCAAGGGGTACAGAAGTGTGAAAATGAACGCACACCTCCAGATTCAGGGACAGTTTCTTCCCGGCTGTTATCAGGCAACTGAACCGTCCTCTCACCAACTAGAGAGCGGTCCTGACCTCCCATCTACCTCATTGGTTACCCTCAGACTATCTTTAATTGGACTTTACTGGACTAAACATTTTTCTCTTAATTGTAATCATGTGTAGTCTTTCCACTGACTGGATAGCACGCGACAAAAACGTTGTTCACAGTACCTCAGTACACGTTACAATTAACTAAACTAACTAACTAACATCTGAAGAAGGGTCCCGACCTGAAACGTCGTCTGTCCATTCCACCCACAGATGTTGATACAAGGAATTAAGGTGCTTGTAGAAAAAGTACACACAGTGTGCTGGAGTAACTCAGTGGGTCAGGCAGCATCTGTGGAGAACATGGATAGGTGATGTTTCACAGTGCTGGAGTAACTCAGTGGGTCATAGAAACATAGAAAATAGGTGCAGGAGTAGGCCATTCGGCCCTTCGAGCCTGCACCGCCATTCAATATGATCATGGCTGATCATCCAATTCAGTATCCTGTACCTACCTTCTCTACATACCCCCTGATCCCTTTAGCCACAAGGGCCACATCTAACTCCTTCTTAAATATAGCCAATGAACTGGCCTCAACTAGATTCTGTGGCAGAGAATTCAAGAGATTCACCACTCTCTGTGTGAAAAATATTTTTTCTCATCTCAGTCCTAAAAGATTTCCCCTTTATCATAAAACTATCCTTTATACTTGAACCCCTTGTTCTGGACTTGCCCAATATCGGGAACAATCTTCCTGCATCTAGCCTGTCCAACCCCTTAAGAATTTTGTAAGTTTCTATAAGATCCCCCTCAATCTTCTAAATTCTAGCGAGTACAAGCCGAGTCTATCCAGTCTTTCTTCATATGAAAGTCCTGACATCCCAGGAATCAGTCTGGTGAACCTTCTCTGTACTCGCTCTATGGCAAGAATGTCCTTCCTCGTATTAAGAACCAAAACTGGACTTCCGGTGGCGCTATGGAGTAGGAGAGACTCGCGCCAGCTAGCTCCGTGAAAAATCCGAAAAAACGGGAAGAAAAGACAGATCCTACCTGCAGAACCCGGGACCGATTGTTTTGAACTAAGCCCGTGACGTCATCAGGCGCGCGACACCGGCAGTATGTCGACTCAACATACTCCCCCCCACAAGGCAAAAAACGGCAAGACTAAAGAGGTAGGCCCAACTGAAGCCTCGGCCTCAGGTTTAACAGCATCCCGAGAAGACATCTCAAAGAAGAAGAAAAAGACTGAGATGGAAGAATTAAAAACGTTCCTTAAGGAGGAACTTAAAAATCTTAGACAGGACTTTAAAGAGGATCTAGCATCTTTTAAAAAAGAAATGAAAGACCAAATTAAAGAAGAAGTTACAGAGATGGTACACGAAGTCCTTGAAGACTGGAAATTAGATATGGAAAGAGATATGACCCAAAATGTTGAAGAAGTAAATGAAAAACTGAATAAGATGGAATCCAGATTTGATTCTAAACTTGAACCTATTCTCCTGACATTAGACCAACACTACAAGATTGTAAAAGAACTTGAGGAACTTGCTGAGACAAGCACCGCAACTACAAAAAAACTCATCACTGAGAACCAACGCCTATCAAAGTTATTGTATCAAATAACTGAAAAATGTACAGACTTGGAGGGACGACAGAGGCGTCAGAATTTAAGAATCGTGGGCATCCAGGAAGGCAGAGAGGGGACTCGTGACCCCCGTGAATTTGCTGCAGAAGTACTGAAAACAATTTTGAACCTGGATCAGGCGCCATTACTTGCCCGAGCGCACAGAGTGGGTCGCCCAAAGGTGGGCGACCGACCAAGAATAATGATAGTAAAGGTCCAATATGACCATGTATTGGATGACATGATGAGGAAAATTGGTAAAAGCAGAAATCTTGTATATGAAGGAGACAAGATTAGCGTATTCAGAGATTACCCCGTGGAAGTTGCTAAGAAAAGAGCGTTGTTCACAGAAACAAGAAGAATACTGAAGAACATAAAGAATCTGAGATATGGACTGTTATACCCCGCAACACTGAGAGTCAGTTACGAGAAGAAGGAATACTTCTTCATCAAGCACACGGAAGCATTTGAATTTGCCAAGAACGTCGAGGACAAGATCGAAGATTGAAAAATATTCAACTCTTAACACCTACCTATCTCGCAGAGAAGATATGGAACTCTAAACTTTAAACTATTATATTTAAGAGTTGCCTAAAATTCGCAATAAGAATTGGGTATATTTCCTACAACGGATATATATAAAACTAACATTCTAGTACTAACCTCTAACAACTATTAATAATCAAGAATATTAACTAACACTAACTAATGATAACAAGATTATTTAGATTATTTAAGAATTAATTAAAAGTATGAAATATAAGTAAAGTATGATTCAGGTATTTTATAATGAGAAATGTCTGATGGCCCTTGCCCTGATGTTTTCGTTTTTGATTATTCTTTGATAAATGTTTAGATTATACAAAACTAATATCTCAATTTGAGACTACTAATTATACCATTAATGGAATATAATCAATATTTCTTTCCCCCCCACAAATTGTATGCATCGAATTGGAAACTTTCCTTTTAAGGAAAGCACGGAGCTAGTATTTTTATAAACCAAAAGCTACGGAAGTCCATAGATGCTTAGCCACATTAGGGTGGCTATCACTAACTGCACTAATTGTAGTTGTAGTTGCTTTTCTTTCTTACTTTCCACACTTTACTAACCCTATTAGCTATCACCTTTTTTATCTTATATCACATTATATTTTGTATATGGAATGGAATTGCATATTTTATTTAAGGAGATACGTTCGGATGGAAAACAGACGTGACCTGAAATTCATCTACCTGAAGTTCAAGTATAAGGTAGGGTTGAGTGTGCTGAATCATCTGCTCTACCACTTAATCACAAGATGCAAGACATGAATATAAAAATTGGGGGTGAGGGAATTAAATTCTGTAGTTGGAATGTTAAGGGAATTAATGAACCTATCAAGAGAGGCAAAGTGTTAGCACATTTAAAATCATTGAAAACAGATATAATATTTCTCCAGGAGACACATCTTAAAAAGGAAGCACAACATAGACTGAAAGCAAAATGGATTGCTAAAGCGTACCATTCTTCATTCTCACATAAATCAAGAGGTGTTGCAATATTAATTCGTAAAGGTATACCCTTTAAACATATATCAACGATAGAAGACATTGAAGGCAGATATATTATAATAATAGGGGAGTTATACTTAAAAAAGGTGACTCTCCTCAATGTGTATGGACCAAATTTTGATAGCCCTCTGTTTTTTAAGAGAATTCTTAACAATATCCCGGAAGGTACACAACAAAACTTAATAATTGGTGGAGATTTAAATTGTACATTGGATGCTTGTTTGGACAGATCATCAACTCAAAGAAAACTAAAATCTCGATCAAGTGAATTTTTAAATTCATACATTAATACCACTAATATTAAGGACGTCTGGAGAATTGAAAATCCATCGGGCCGAGAATATTCATTTTACTCACCAGTACATAAAACTTACTCAAGGATAGACTATTTTTGGTAGATTCAAAACTTATCCCATTCACCTATAACTCACAATATCACAACATCATAATCTCAGACCATGCCCCATTAACATTTATGATCAAAGTAAACGGAATGGCAGAGACACAGTCACAATGGAGATTTAATCCCCAAATCTTAAAAGATAAGTCATGTAATGAATATCTAGTAAAACAGATTAAAATGTTTTTTGAGGCTAACGATAGCCCTGAAATCTCTGCCTCGCTTCTTTGGGAAACATTTAAAGCATTTGTACGAGGAGCATTAATTTCTTCCCAATCATTTTTAATAAAGAGAATAGGGCCAAACAAAAGAAACTGGAAATGGAAATAAAGCAATTAGACACAGAAAATGCAGCAGCACCATCCACGATAAAACACAATAAAATTGCAGTATTGAAATATAAATTAAACAAGATTTACTCAGACCAAGTTATAAAACTTTATCAACATACAAAACAATTAAATTTTGAATTTGGTGACAAACCACAAAAACTATTAGCGCGTCAACTTCGCAAATTGGACGGGGAAAAAACAATATACAAAATTAGAACAGATAAGGGAGAAACATTAACATTGCCTAAAGATATTAATGATAGATTTCTACAATACTATCAAAAATTGTATTCATCTAAAATAACAGAACAATCAACGGGAATGGAAACATTTTTACAGAATTGTAAGTTTACGGGTCTAGATCAGAAAGAGAGAGAATTGCTAGGGGCTGAAATTACGATAAAAGACATTGAAGAATCAATAAAGTCCTTAAAAAATGGAAAGTCGGCAGGACCCGATGGACTAAATTCGGAATTTTATAAAAAATTTTATGACTTGCTTTCCCCACGCCTACAGACAATGTACAAATATGCTTATACTCAACAGAAACTCCCAGAAACTCTAAATGAATCAACAATCATACTTATACCAAAAACGGACAAGGATCTTGAAGACCCAGGTTCATACAGAGCTATAGCCCTCTTAAATACTGATCAGAAAATATTAACTAAGATTCTATCTAATAGATTGAGCTTAGTGATCAGTAAATTAATACATCCTGACCAAACAGGGTTTATCCCCAAACGGTATTCATTTTTTAATCTGAGAAGATTATTTAATATTATATACTCCAATAGAATCCCCAACGCAGAGCTAGCAATTATCTCGTTAGATGCTGAAAAAGCATTTGACCAGGTAGAATGGCCATATTTATTTTCGGTGATGGAAAAATTTCAACTAGGAGAGAAGTACTGCACATGGGTTAAATTGTTATATTCTAACCCAACAGCTAGAATATTAACAAACAAAATGTTATCAACTAAATTTAATCTCTCTAGAGGCTGTAGACAAGGATGTTCACTATCCCCACTATTATTTGCTCTTGCAATTGAACCCCTAGCAGAAAGCGTTAGAAACCATCCAGGAATATTTGGATACAATACTAGAGACACAAGGAATAAAATCTCCTTAAATGCAGATGATATACTAATATATATTACAAAATTAGAAACTAGTATTCCAAACCTATTAAATCTAATAACTCAATTTGGTCAGTTTTCGGGATATAGAATCAATTGGAATAAAAGCGAAATCATGCCAATAACAAAATTTAATTTACATACAATACAACAATCCCCTTTTAAAATAGTTAAAGATAAATTTAAATACTTAGGAATCTGGGTAACTAAGACATATACCTCTTTATTTAAACTAAATTTCCCACCCTTACTGAATAAACTACATAAGAATATTCAATACTGGAAAACACTCCCCATTTCAATGCTTGGGAGAATTAATGCTATAAAAATGATTTTTTTACCGCAACTACTGTACCTACTTCAATTAATTCCGATATATATCCCAAAAACTTTTTTCAAAAAAGTCGACTCCATTGTTACAAGTTTTGTCTGGGATTATAAGAATCATAGAATAAGTAAAAAACACTTATGTAAATCAAAGATAAATGGAGGTCTGGCTTTGCCAAATTTCTTATTTTATTTTTGGGCAGTCCATATTAAAAACATGAATTTTTGGCTGGAAGAAATGGACCAACAACCAGATTGGCTAATGATGGAAAAGGAAGACTGTCTACCTTTTGAAATTGGACCGATCATATTTGCCCCCACAAAACAGCACAAAAAAACCTATAAAGAAAACCCCATAATACATAGTGGAATACGAATTTGGAAACAAATAAAAAAAGATTTAAAATTGAATAATATACCACTCTGCCTTCCCATTGTAAATAATCCTTTGTTCAAATCATCCTTTATGGACAAAGGTTTCACACAATGGAAAAATCATGGAATCAAAAATATAGGACATCTTTATGGGAAAGGTACTTTTCTTTCATTTCAAGAGTTACAACTGAATTATGGACTGCACTCAAATAATTTTTTCAGATATCTACAAATTAGAGATTATGTTAAATCTAATACACAAGTTTACAAGAATAGGGAATCAGAAATTCTTGATGAGTGTCTGAACAAGCATCCTAATACTGAAAAACTAATAGCTTATATTTATAACACCCTACTAAATAACGAGGTACCACCGACCGAACTACATAGATACAAATGGGAAATTGAAATAGGTCATCCTATCACGAAAGATATGTGGGACGAAAGTTTACAACAAATACATCAATGTTCATTAAATGCCAGACATATTTTAATACAATTCAAGGTCTTACATAGACTACACTTCTCTAAAATAAAACTAAATAGAATTTTCCCACAAATCTCTCCTATTTGTGATAAATGTCTACATTTAGAGGCTAATTTAACACATACTTTTGCAAACTGTATAAAACTTAAACATTTCTGGACAGATATTTTTGAAATAACTTCAAAAGTTATTAATACAAAACTGGACCCAGACACAAAATTAATAATACTTGGAATATCAGAACAAAGCTTAACACTCACAACAAACCAAAGAAACTTCCTCAATTACAGTATAATAACCGGAAAAAAATTAATATTAAAATTTTGGAAAGGCCCTACAACCCCCACAATCAAAATGTGGATTACGGAAATGTCGGAGACCCTATACTTAGAAAGAATTAGACTTGTCTTAATGGACAAACAAGATCTTTTCCATAAAATTTGGGCTCCATTCATTAACTATCTGAAGGGATAGACTGGCACAGCACGAGGACCCAGCTGAAACTTGAACTCAGGAACAGATGAAAAACTATACTCTATACTTTATAACCTACGAACCTATCTCCATTGATGTATCACAGGTAACCCATTCCACCTTCCTTGTTTTTCTGTTGTGTTTTTTTTTTTTTTTTTTTTTTTTTTTTTTTTTTTTTTTTTTTTTTTGCTTCCTCTTTTATTTGTAACTTTCTACCCTCTCTTTTTCTCGCTTTCTATAAAAAATAAAAATACTAGAAGCAGAAGTAATTGATAATGGAAAATTTTAATAATGTATGACTGATGTATAGGAAAAGTTTTTTTTTCTACTATAATATGTAATTACATTGTATAATATGTCTACTTCTAATAAATAAATAAAAAGAAAAAAAAAAAAAAAAGAAACCAAAACTGTACGCAATACTCCAGGTGTGGTCTCACCAAGACCCTGTACAACTGCAGTAGAACCTCCCTGCTCCTATACTCAAATCCTTTTGCTATGAATGCTAACATACCATTCGCTTTCTTCACTGCCTGCTGCACCTGCATGCCTACTTTCAATGACTGGTGTACCATGACACCCAGGTCTCGTTGCATATCCCCTTTTCCTAATCGGCAACATCTGTGGAGGCCAAGTTGGAGTTTGATAGATTCTTGATTAATACGGGTATCAAGGGTTATGGGGAGAAGGCAGGAGAATGGGGTTAGGAGGGAGAGATAGATCAGCCATGATTGGATGGCGGAGTAGACTTGATGGGCCGAATGGCCTAATTCTGCTCCTAGAACTTATGAACATGAAATTAATGGCTCTGTTTAAGAAAGAACTGCAAGAATTGGAAAAATTGAAGGTAGACAAAAATGCTGGAGAAACTCAGCGGGTGAGGCAGCATCTATGGAGCGAAGGAATAGGTGACATTTCGGGTCAAGATCCTTCTTCAGACTGATCATGGCTCTGGACAGTTGTAAAATTGTCCCTAGTGTGCAGGATATTGCTAGTTTATGGGGTGATCGCTGGTCGGGACGGGCTGAACGGCCTGTTTCCGTGCTGTACCTCTAAAATGTAAAGTTTAAAACCTAATGAAATAATGGTTTAAAGTCCCAAATACCTCATAATTCATTTGCTGAAGATAGACACAAAATGGTGGAGTAACTCAGCGGGACAGGCAACATCTGTCTGGTTAAGAAGGTTGGTTAAGAAGGTTCAACTGTTGGGTATAAATGCAGGAGTAGCAAGATGAATTCAACAGTGGCTGAATGGGAGACGCCAGAGGGTAATGGTGAATGGCTGTTTGTCGGGTTGGAGGAAGGTGACTAGTGGGGTGCCTCAGGGATCTGTGTTGGGTCCTTTGTTGTTTGTCATGTACATCAATGATCTGGACGAAGGTGTGGTAAATTGGATTAGTAAGTATGCAGATGATACCAAGATAGGGGGTGTTGTGGATAATGAAGAGGATTTCCAAAGTCTACAGAGTGATTTAGGCCATTTGGAAGAATGGGCTGAAAGATGGCAGATGGAGTTTAATGCTGATAAATGTGAGGTGCTACACCTTGGCAGGACAAATCAAAATAGAACGTACATGGTAAATGGTAGGGAATTGAAGAATGCAGTTGAACAGAGGGATCTGGGAATAACCGTGCATAGTTCCTTGAAGGTGGAACCTCATATAGATAGGGTGGTAAAGAAAGCTTTTGGTATGCTAGCCTTTATAAATCAGAGCATTGAGTATAGAAGCTGGGATGTAATGTGAAAATTGTACAAGGCATTGGTGAGACCAAATCTGGAGTATGGTGTACAATTTTGGTTGCCCAATTATAGGAAGGATGTCAACAAAATAGAGAGAGTACAGAGGAGATTTACTAGAATGTTGCCTGGGTTTCAACAACTAAGTTACAGAGAAAGGTTGAATAAGTTAGGTCTTTATTCTCTGGAGCGCAGAAGGTTAAGGGGGGACTTGATAGAGGTCTTTAAAATGATGAGAGGGATAGACAGAGTTGATGTGGACAAGCTTTTCCCTTTGAGAATAGGGAAGATTCAAACAAGAGGACATGACTTCAGAATTAAGGGACAGAAGTTAAGGGGTAACATGAGGGGGAACTTCTTTACTCAGAGAGTGGTAGCGGTGTGGAATGAGCTTCCAGTGGAAGTGGTGGAGGCAGGTTCGTTGGTATCATTTAAAAATAAATTGGATAGGTATATGGATGAGAAGGGAATGGAGGGTTATGGTATGAGTGCAGGCAGGTGGGACTAAGGGAAAATAATTGTTCGGCACGGACTTGTAGGGCCAAGATGGCCTGTTTCCGTGCTGTAATTGTTATATGGTTATATCTCTGGAGAGAAGGAATGGGTGATGTTTCAGGTTGAGACCCTTCTTCAGACTGAGAGTCGGGAGAGGGATAGAGATATGGAAGGGAAAGGTGTGAAAATACAGATCAAAAGGGACCGTGGTCAAGGAGATGTAGATGGGGAAGTTGACAACGAGGCTTACAATCAGTAATTTTTAATCAGGAGGACAGCGGAGCTAGTTGGAGAACTAGGGTGGGGGAGTCATAGAGTCACAGAGTGATACAGCGTGGAAACAGGCCCTTCGGCCCAACTTGCCCACACCAGCCAACACGTCCCAGCTACACTAGTCTCACCCGCCTGCGTTTGGTCCATATCTCTCCAAACCAGTCCTGTCCATTACTCCAGCATGTTGTGTCTATCTTTGGTGTAAACCAGCATCTGCAGTTCCTTCCTACACATGGCATCACCAAACACCCAGCCAGACACAGCATCCACTGCCCGGCTCGTGGGCGGCACAGTGGCTCAGCGGGTAGTGCTACTGCTTTATAGCGCCAGAGATCCCTGTTAGTGCTTCCACACGGGTGCTGTCTGTACGGAGTTTGTACCTTCTCCCCGTGACCTGCGTGGGTTTTCTCCAAGAACTTCGGTTTCCTCCCACACTCCAAAGACGTGCAGGTTTGTACATTAATTGGCTTGGTGTAAATGTAAACTGTCCCTAGTGTGTGCAAGGTAGTGTTAATATGCGGGGATCGCTGGTCGGTGCGGACTCGGTGGGCCGAAGGGCCTGTACCCGTGCTGCATCTCTAAAGTCTAAAGTATACACACCAATGCCTCTACTTCCTTAGTAGACGAAGAATGTTTGGCATGTCTCCAATACTGTATCACAGAGTCACAGAGTGATACATCGTGAAGCAGGCCCTTCGGCTTTGGTCACCAACTCCCAAATGAGGGACAAAAGGTCAAAATAAGGGACAGATTCTCGACGCCAATTCGTTGACCGAATCGGCCTTGGCTGGGTGAATGATGAGTTGGCCCGGGTGCTGGACTGCACACAAAGCCCAGCCGGCGGGCCGGTTGAGGAGTTTTGACCTGGGGTCAAAGTCCGGCACCCCGTCTAACCCATGAACCGATGATCGGCCGTGAGAAGGAGGGGTGGTGGTGGTGTCGGCGGTAAGCGAAGGTCCGAAGGTCGGACAGCTGGTCGGGCTGCTGTCCGACCGACGGGGCCACGGGCGAGGCACTGCTGCTGCTGCTGTACTCCATGGGTTGCACTACGTCGGGACAGGTGAGGCGGGGTTCGACCTGACAGTCCCCTCGACCCGAGTAGTAGCAGTCAAATACGGGGCAAGGGCGGTCCCGTACAGGACAAACCAATTTAGCCCCAATATACGGGATGTCCCGGCTAATACGGGACAGTTGGCAACCCTACCTTCGGCCCACCTTGCCCACACCGGCCAACATGTCCCATCTACACCAGTCCCACCTGTCCAACACCCTCCAAATCTGTCATATTATCCACGTGTAGGAAGGAACTGCAGATGCTGGTTTAAACCGAAGATAGACACAAAAAGCTGGAGTAACTCAGCGGGACAGGCAGCATCTGTGGAGCGAAGGAATGGGTGTCATTTCGTGTCGGGACCTTTGTGATCAGTCTGAAGAAGGGTCTCGACTGAAATGTCACCAATGCCTTCTCTCCAGAGATGCTGCCTGTCCCGCTGAGTTACTCCAGCTTTTTGTGTCTATCATCCATGTACCTGTCTAACTGTTTCTTAAATATTGGGATAGTCCGTGCCTCAACTACCTCCTCTGGCAGCTTGTTCCATAAACCCATCACCCTCTGTGTCAATCTGTATCTCTTAAATAATCTCAACATCTCATGACAAAAATGCTGGAGAAACTCAGCGGGTGAGGCAGCATCTATGGAGCGAAGGAAATAGGCGAAGTTTCGGGTCGAGACCCTTTTTGGACTGATGTGGGGGAGGGGGGGTCAGGAAGAATAAAGTAAGAGGCGGAGACAGTGGGTTGTGGGAGAGCTGGGAAGGGGAGGGGAAGGAGGGAGAAAGCAGGGATTACCTGAAATTGGAGAAGTCAATGTTCATACCGCTGGGGTGTAAACTGCCCAAGCGAAATATGAGGTGCTGCTCCTCCAATTTGCGGTGGGACTACCTCTGGCCATGGAGGAGGCCCAGGACAGAAAGGTCAGATTGGGAATGGGAGGGGGAGTTGAAGTGCTGAGCCACCGGGAGATCAGGCTGGTTATTGCGAACTGTGCGGAGGTGTTGGGCGAAGCGATCGCCAAGCCTACGATTCGCCTCACCGATGTAGAGCAGCTGACACCTAGAGCAGCGGATGCAATAGATGAGGTTGGAGGAGGTGCAGGTGAACCTCTGCTGCACCTGGAAAGACTGCTTGGGTCCTTGGATGGAGTCAAGGGGGGAGGTAAAGCTACAAGTATAGCATTTCCAGCGGTTGCAAGGGCAAGTGCCTGGGGAGGGGATGGTTTGGGTGGGAAGGGACAAATTGACCTGGGAGTTACGGAGGGTGCGGTCTCTGCGGAAAGCAGACAGGGGAGGAGATTGGAAGATGTGGCCAGTGATGGAATCCCATTGGAGGTGGCGAAAATGTCAGAGGATTATCTGCTGTATATGACGGCTGGTAGGGTGGAAGGTGAGGTCAACGGGGACCCTGTCCTTGTTACGAGTAGGGGGGATGGGGAGTGAGAGCAGAGTCACGTGGTATAGAAGTGACCATGGTGAGAGCCTCATCTATAGAAGGGAACCCCCCTTCCCTAAAGAATGAGGACATCTCCGATGCCCTGGTGTAGAACACCTCACCTGGGTGCAGATGCGGCGTAGACAGAGGAATTGGGAGTAGGGGATAGAGTCCTTACAGGAAGCAGGGTGGGAAGATGTGTGGTCCAGATAGCCATGGGAGTCAGTGGGTTTGTTAAACATTCTTAAACTTTGTTAAACTTTCTTAAATATCTCATTTGCGAATCTATTTTTCGTTCCAGAAAATGTCTTTCCCGTGGTCCACAAACGGAATTGAAGACTTCATTATCGATCCAGACACAATTTCACGTGTAAGAAGTGAGTTTGTGACCATGAAGACCATCACGGCGGTGGTGTGTAGCCTGGTGTGTCTCTTGGCCGTGACGGGGAATGTACTGGTGTTGGTGGTCATCCTTCACAACCGCCGCTCTATCTCATCCACGGACGTCTACCTGCTCCATCTGGCCATGGCCGACCTGCTCTTTGCCCTCACCCTGCCCTTCTGGGCAGTGGACGCCGTGTCTCCCTGGGTGTTTGGTGACGCCATGTGTAAGGTGATCAGTATGTTGCCGGAGGTGAACTTTTACAGTAGCATCCTGCTGCCAAATTGGTGTGTGCCATCGTCTGGCTCTTGGCCCTGCTCCTGTCCTCGCCCGTCCTCTACAAAGAAGTGTTCTACGGCAATGAATTTGACTGGTCCGCCTGTAACGAGGAACACGATTGTGATTTTGACAAACCGTGGAAACTGGGCATCAAAGTTTGTCGCCTGGTCATCGGCTTCCTCTTGCCGCTGGCCACCATGGTCTTCTGCTACTCCGTCACCGTGTGGAAACTGTGCCAGACCAAGGGCTTCCAGAAGCAGAAAGCCATGAAGGTCATCATCGCGGTGGTGCTGGCCTTCCTGGCATGCTGGCTGCCCTACCATCTAACCATGGTTGTGGACATGCTGGTGAGAGTCAAACACATCAAAGTCTCCTGCATCCAACGTGAACACTTGGACAGGGCCGTGCTGGCCACCCAGTGCTTGGCCTTTCTTCACAGCTGCATCAACCCAATCCTCTACGCCTTCATCGGGGTGAAGTTCAGGAGGAACCTGGTCAAACTCCTGGCTCATAAAGGCCTCATAAAGAGAAGCGAAGAATCCCAATTCAAGCAATCACGCTCATCCTCAGTCTCTGGGCAGACATCTACCACCATTTAGACAGCTCCCCACCCCACTGCCCTCCCCCCAACCCAACCCCTCCCCCACCACCCCACCCCTTCCCAACAAAAGACACAAATTGCTGGAGCTACTCAGCATCTCTGGAGCACATGGATTGGCGAGGCATCATAAGTCCTTCGAGCAGAAATTGAACCATTCAGCCCATCAAATCTACTCTGCCATTCAATCATGGCTGATCTATCTCTCCATCCTTACCCCATTCTCCTGCCTTCTCCCCATAACCCCTGACACCCGCACTAATCAAGAATCTATCTATCTCTGCCTTAAAAATACCCATTAATATCTGCAGTTCCTTCCTACTAGAATTTCTGGCAAGTCTCCAGTGACTTCTACTGAGCTCCACAGAATCACCATATTGGGATGTGTCCAATCTGAATGTGGCACCAATAGCGATACAGCATGGAAACAGGCCCTTCGGCCCAACTTGTCCACACCGACCTACATGGCCAATCTATACAAGGCCCTTGTTTGGCCCAGATCCCTCCAAACCTGTCCTATCCGTGTACCGGTCTAAATATCTCTTAAACGTTGTGATAGTCCCCCCACATCTACCTTTTCCAGCAGCTCGTTCCAGACACCCACCACCCTTTGTGTAAAAAGGTTGCCCCTCAGGTTCCTATTAAATCTTTCCCACACCTTAACCTTATGTCCTCTGGTTTTTGATTCCCCTACTCTGGGCAAAAGATTCTCTCATTCACCTCTCTCTATCCCCCTCATCATACTCAATTCTATAAGATCACCCCTCATCCACCTGTGCTCCAAGGAATAAAGTCCTAGCCTGCCTAACCTCTCTTGAAAACAGTTCAGGTTCTTGAGTCCTGGGAATATGCCTGTAAATGAAAGTGTCCAAGAACCACTGTATCAATGGAGCGCTGGAGATGATGAAGACACACATGGTGTCCATCCATAGACGAAGACAAAGTCCAATGTCCACTATGGGTGAACGAGGGTACGGTCCGATTCACCTCCACCCCATTGCAGACACTGGACTCATAATAACCCGAATCCTAAAGATATGTTGACTCAACACTTCACGCTGCCTCGGGAAAGCAGCCGACATCATCAAAGATGTGTCCCTGTCCCACCCCAGTCATTCCTTCTTCTCCCCGCTCCCGTCCGGCAGAAGGTACAGAAGTTTGAAAGCGCACACCACCAGACTCAGGAACAGCTTCTTCCCCTGTTATCAGGCTTCTGAACGGCCCTTCCATAAGCTAGGGTACTGTCCGATTCACCTCCACCCCATTGCGGACATCGGACTTTGGCTCTGGAACTGATGCGCTACAATGTAGAGAACTATATTCTGCACTCTGTATCTTCCCCTTTGCTTCACCTATTGGACTGAGATACTCCAGCACTCTGTGATACGTCACCTATCCATGTTCTCCACAGATGCTGCCTGACCCGCTGAGTTACTCCAGCACTCTGTGTCCTTGTGTGTGTTCACCAGTATCTGCAGCTCGTGGTTTCTACAAAAGAGTGGTTTGTTTTTCCTGTTTCTGCCTGGAACCGTGAGCTTGGCTTCAATAAGCGGCCGTTGCTTCAACATGTATTCTGTACGGTTGCTGTGAAATAAAAGACCTTTGGTTTCCACCCGGCCTCGATTCTCCTGCTCATTCAGTTGGTCTTCAACATAACTCACCGAACAGTGAAAAGCCCGGATAGAGTGGATGTGGAGAGGATGTTTCCACTAGTGGGAGAGTCTAGGACTAGAGGGCACAGCCTCAGAACTAAAGGATGTTCCTTTAGGAAGGAGGGGAAGGCAATGGGAGCGCAACGTATGGGGACCGCCGTGAAGAACAATTAGGGCCCGGCGTGGGGGGGTCGCTGTGAGGGACGTTCTCCCCGTGACCTGCGTGGGTTTTCTCCAAGATCTTCGGTTTCCTCTCACACTCCAAACATGTGCGGGTTTGTAGGTTAATTGGCTTTGGTAAAATTGTAAATTGTCCCTAGTGTGTGTGGTATAGTGCTAGTGTACGGGGTGATCAATGGTCCGCTCGGACTCGGCGGGCTGAAGGGCCTGTTTCCATGATGTATCCCTAAAGTCTATAGTATTGCACACCAATGCCTCTACTTCCTTAGTAGACTAGGCATGTCTCTAATGATGTTACTAATGTCTGCAGATGCACTCTCTAATTGGGATGCAAGAAATTGCAGAGAATTGTAGATGTTGCCCAGTCCCTCACATCACACAGACCACACTCCCCACCATTGTAGATGTAGCCCAGTCCCTCACACACCACACTCCCCACCATTGTAGATGTAGCCCAGTCCATCACACAGACCACACTCCCCACCATTGTAGATGTAGCCCAGTCCCACACACACCACACTCCCCAATATTGTAGATGTAGCCCAGTCCATCACACAGACCACACTCCCCACCATCGATTCCATCTACACTTCACGCTGCTTTGGGGTCGGTTGAGGTGGGTACTGTAGTTGCATGTAAAAGACACATGAAGAGAGACATAAAAAGCTGGAGTAACTCAGCTGGACAGGCGGCATCTCTGGAGAGAACGAAAGACACTTGGGTAGGTACATGGATAGAAATGAGAGCGTGGCCAGATAGATAGATTCAAGGTGTCATGGTCTCAAGGTCAGTTTATAGTCACATTTACCAATTAAGGTACAGTGAAATGGTGCGGATAAAGTTATTGACACATGTACTGAGGTACAGTGAAAAGCTGTTGTGGCGTGCTAACCAATAATCATAGTTGGAGTTTGTGGTGTTCAAGAACCTGATGGTTTCTGTGAAGAAGATGTTCTTGAACCTGGAGGTCACGGTTTTCAGGCTCCTGTACCTTCTTCACCATGGTAGCAGCGAGATGAGAGCATGGCCAGGGTGGTGTGGGTCTCTGATGATGTTTGCTGCCTTTTTAACACAGCATCTCTTATACTTTTCATAAGTTCATGTTGAAGGAGCAGAATTAGGCCATTCGGCCCCTCAAGTCTACTCCGCCATTCAATCATGGCTAACCTATCTCTCCCTCCTAACCCCATTCTCCTGCCTTCTCCCCATTGATGAAGCCGAATAAAGTTACAAAAATAAGAAAATATTAAAATAGGTTTCTGGGCTAGCTTACAGCTTATATTTAGTGTCAAATTAGGCTTGCCTCAGGTTGCGGTGTGTGAGATAATAAATACCATAACATTGTCTCCCAAGTGAGGAAGTGACAGAGATAGAAACAGCTAGTCACATCTTTGAAGTAAGATGCCGTAAACCAAATGACCAATGTTTATGGGGGAGGAGGCGATAAAGGAAGAGAGAAACAGCTAGTCACATCTTTGAAGTAAGATGCCATAAACCAAATGGTCTATGTTTATGAGGGACCAAGTGACAGAGAGGAAGCAGCGAAAGAGCTAGGGTGATCTCTTTCAAGATAAAATGACCTAAAACAAATGGCCAATGTTTTTAGTATATCATGTACCATGTGACAAAATGCCTTTGATGTGATGCATTCTGTAGAAACCTTTTCCTGTACCTCTGACCATGACTAATGTCTGTGGAATGTGCTAAGGGGACAAAAAAAAAACTATTTAAGGCAATGTAATTCTGTTGTTCAGCGAAGTGGTCGGAGGACGGTCAAGTGTCTGTATTGGTCACTTGACTGGAATTCTCGCTCCCTTCCATCGGCCGATGTTAAGTAAAGTTTTGAACTGGTCTACCAAACAGTTTGTGTGGTGTCTGTTTATTAAGAAGCGAACCTGGTTTAGTAGTTATAAAAGTAGCTTTTTCATTGGCGTAGTTATGCAGGCCTCGCTGGGACCACATCAACGGCTGACTGTGCAAGAGGTTGCAGAGGTTGCCGGGATTGGAAGGGAGATAATTGAGCTCTATCGGCCCCCTTGTAAGACCGACTCCCTAGAAACTCCCGGGAACGTCTGTGATCCTTCATCAGAGGTTGATCCAGGTTCCCTGCCGAGGTTCTTAGAAACAGACAAAGGTAAGACCAGTTGGGCTTTATATGTTTTTTTTAAGAAGGGATTGTGTATGTATTTTTAAGACAGAATTGTGTATGTATTTTTGAGAAGCGATTGTGTATGTATTTTTAAGACAGAATTGTGCATGTATTTTTAAGAAGGGCTTGTGTATATTTTTAAGAAGGACTTGAGCGGTTTCTCTTTCTATCTCTCTTTGTTTTCTCTTTTTTATCTCTCTCTACTAAGGGCTCATCGGCCTCATTGAGACATCCGTGATTTGTCGGGTTGAGATACGGGGGGTGAGGTGTGCGTCTGGCTTATTGAGACATCCGCAGAGTTGTTGGATTGAGAAATAAGTGGCGTGGTATATTAAGGTTAAAACATCTGCCAGGTTGAGACACTGGGGTCTCGGTTATCGAGTTGGCCTCGTTGAGACACTTGGGTCCTATATTAAAGGGTTAAAAAGTCAGCCAAATTGAGAAACTGGGGTCTCGAGTAGCGAGTCAGCCTGGTTGATATATTTGGAACGATTCGGAATTAAGAAGTCTGTTTTCTCTTTCTCTTTCTCTCTATCTATCTATGGGGAATGCTCTGGATAACAGTCCAACATATGTGTTATTTGAATCCTAGGTATAATAAGAAATTTAGAATGTTAAGTTACAAGTTGACCAAACGGTTAGGGGATGAAGCCTGGCCAGTAGGGGGAACATGGAATGTAGAGACATTTATATGGAAAGGAAGGCGGGAAAGAAATGGAAGAAAGGAATTAAAACATGGGACGCAGACGCAGTGAAGAAGCATGAGGAGAGTATAGAGTTTGAAGTTGGATGGATACTGTATGTAAGAAGGGGATAGAGATAAGAAACAAGGATAGCATTATGAAAGGATGGAAAGTATTGCAACTAGAATGCCAGTGGCAGAGGAACAAGAGAAAATAATTAAAAGACAGACAGGAGGTGAGAAACAGGCGATGGTTAGTAAAAATAAACCCAGTACTGGTAAATCCTCTGGAGGAGACTACATGTCTGGCACGACGACCCTATTTGGTAGTGAAGATGAGGAGTTAGATAATCTTGGGAGATGTCCACCTCCCTACGTCCTACCAGTAGCAATGGCATCCTTACCTTTGGCAGCTCCGTCAGTAATATCCATATACCTCGAAGTTCTGACCTTACAAAGCTCCCCAGGATTGGGAGCATGGGAATGCCTTTCTGTGCGTAATTTGTTTAAGGCATTGATGCTACCAGAACAGCTGGCCATTATTAAATGTACTGCACACACTGGTGCTGGGGACCCTATAGCAAAAGGCAATAGGTTGCTGATAGTGTATCCAAACAGTGCAGCCTGTACATCCAAATGCGTAGTGACAGCACGTAAACAGACGCTAGCAAATAGAACGGTCCTGCCAAACATGAAGGAGGTATGTACATTACAGAGGGACGCCTCTTATATATAAAAATAACTATGGAAACAAGAGGGCTGTGCCATTGATTCAGCACACCCCGCTTAGACAAGTTGGTGTATACAATACATTTTTACCCGTCTTACCCATGCTGGTAAGGAGGGAATGATAGGATAACAAAGGAAACGTGGTGGCAGGCCTCTGAATGTAAAATTTGCCAACGAAGTAATCCAGGCAAACCATTTTAAGATACCCTCAGGGGTGACGCCAATGCCATCACGATCGTTTGAAATGCATACAGATTGATTTTATTGAAATGCCAAGGGCCCAGCGTTATAAATATTGCTTAGTGATTTTAGATTTATTTAGCAGGTGGAGTGAAGCTCTACCAACCACTAATAATACTGCTGAAACTACAGTAACATTGTTGTTAATCCCAGGTTTGGCCTACCTACTGTCATAAGCTCAGACAATGGTCCTCATTTTAACCACTATTAATAAGGAAATATGTGCACATTTTAATATCCGACAGCAATTTCACTGTGTACACCACCCACAGGCATCTGGGATGGTGGGAAAGAGTCAATGGGGATTGCAAAACAAATTACCCCGGAGGTAATCCTTTTTCTGACAGGCAACTATGTTATAAAACATTTGGGGATGAAGGGAAATTTGATGGAGAAATGAGGAAAGAGCTAGGGAGACTGAAAAATCAAGGGGAGTCTGACTAATCATGATCTGGATCAATGTCCAATTAGGGTTAGGTAACCAGGATTTTGGTAAACAGAAGTCTTGTCAGAAAAAGGGAAATTACAAAGAGACGTCTTTGAAGATGAAATTATATACTGCTGGCAAACAATGTTTTTGTATATGTACTGATTGTAAAGCAATGTTTTTTGTATGTGGAATGTGTGAAATTCGAAGCAATGAGCAAAGTTGTGTGTCGCTTTAAGAAGTTTGTCCTTTAAAATGCAAATGGACAGTTTATGGTGTGCTCCGTTAAGAAACAGGCATGAATGGGGGGCGGAGCTATACTCAAATGATAAAATGTTGGTTGATTATAAATCTTTTGAACCAAGTTTTAAAAAAAAGACTCATCCCGATTAAAGTGTTAAATGAGATTGGAAATGTCAAAATTACAGAGAAAAAGAAAATGTATTATTGATTACTGATTCTGAGTGAGTTCTTTTGGGAAAGATTGTTTTGATATGATAACAGAGGTTGTCTTTTAAAATGCAAATGAAGCAAGATTACTGTTTTCAAGCAAACAAAAAGATGTTGAAGCATGTGCAGTGTGAGGGAAATGAAGGTACCTGTACATGAAAAATTGTCTTATGACTTACAAAAGGGGGTTTGAGGGAACTCACAATGAGGGATAAAAGGTGAGAAGATAAAGTAGATTGGGGAAGAGAACATATTTGGAGAATTGAATATTCAGGTGGAGAGAGCCTCTTCGGATATAATCAAATTAAGAATAAATTCAAAGGGAAGTGTTAGGAAGGAACTGGAGATGCTGGCGGATCAAAGGTGGACAAAAGTGTTGGAGAAACTCAGCTGGTGAACAAGATTTACAACTTTTTATTGATACAGGAAAAGCTGCTGTGTCCACCCCCTGGAGAGTGGGGGAAAGCCACCTACAGGCCCTGGGCAATTAACTAATTATGTATGGACCATTCCCAGGTTGGAGGAGTTTTTGCTGGAAACCAGTGACCAAGGCCATAAAAGCTATACGATGATGGTGCTGGGACAAGAAGAAATTGAGATTGTGTTGAAAAGAACAACCAAGTGTTGCTAACAACATGAACTGCTGTAAGATTGAAGATCATCATCGCTGGATACATTTGATTGACTGTGAACAGTTTGTGGAAACAAGGACGATGGGCTATTGATGCTCCCTTTATTCTGGGGTGGCCCAGCCCACATGGCTGAACTTTCTTCAGAAATGGCAAACTTGCGGACTAACCCACATTTAAAGGATGGTACACACCTCCTTTTAAACAAGATTGAAGTCAAACATGACAAGCGCAGCAAAGATACCCTGACTACAGAGTAAGAGGTCTGCAAAGGCCAGGTTAAATCTACCTTTTTTGCCACAACCAAGGCACTGGTGTATTTTTAAGGAAACAGTATATTTGTGACAGGGCATTGTTATGTTGCAAATGGAGTCCACACCAAGAGAAGTATGAACAAGTTACACCAGCACACGGGAGTTCCAAGCGAAGCCGAATAAAGGCGGAGCAATTGTATGATCCTTTTCCAGTCCTATGGTAGTATCTTAGTGTCACGTCCATCGGCCGATGTTAAGTAAAGTTTTGAACTGGTCTACCAAACAGTTTGTGTGGTGCGGTTTATTAAGAAGCGAACCTGGTTTAGTAGTTATAAAGTAGCCTTTTCACCATAACCCCTGACACCCGTACTAATCAGAATCTGTCATCTATCGGCCTTAAAAATATCTATTGACGGCCTCCACAAGCCGTCTGTGGCAATGAATCTATATAGTACAAACTTTAGTTTGTAAGCCCACCTCGGTCATGGCTGACAATATATATATTACATAGAAACATAGAAAATAGGTGCAAGAGGGAGTCATTCGGGCCCTTCGATCATTGTGATCATGGCTGATCATCCACAATCAGTACCCCATTCCTGCCTTCTCCCCATATCTCTTGATTCCGCTAGCCCCTAGAGCTCTATCTAACCTCTTTTTAAATTCATCCAGTGAATTGCCTCGACTGCCTTCTGACGCAGAGAATTCCATAAATTCCCACTCTCTGGTGAAAAAGTTTTTCTCATCTCAGTTTAAATTGTTACCCCTTTATTCTTAGACTGTGGACTACCCCAACATCGGAACATGTTCCTGCATCTAGTTCATCCAGTCCTTTTATAATTTTATACGTTTCTATAAGATACCCTCTCATCCTTCTAATTCCAGTGAATACAAGCCCAATTTTTCCAATCTTTCCTCATATGACAGTCCCGCCATCCTGGGGATTAGCCTGATGAACCTACGCTGCACTGCCTCTATAGCAAGGATATCCTTCCTCAAATTAGGAGACCAAACTGCACACAATACTCCAGAAGTGGTCTCACCAGGGCCCTGTGCAACTGAAGAAGAATCTCTTTACTCCTATACTAATCATTACAGATTATGTTATATTATATTTTATAAAGTTTTGTATGATATTGATATTTGTTAGTCACAGAGTGATACAGCGTGGAAACGCCCTTCGCTCAACTTGCCTACACCGCCAACATATCCCATCTACACTAGTCCCACCTGCCTGCGTTTGGCCCAAACCCATCTAAACCTGTCCATTCCAAGTGTACACGTGTTATTTTGCTGAACATTTGCTTTGTTTATTAAGCACTCTATTGAGTATTGTGTTTACAAACCTCTTGTGCTGCTGAAAAATAAGAATAGACACAAGATGATGGAGTAACTCCACGGGACACAAGTATAGCAGCAAACAGGTCCTTCTGCAGTTGTACAGGACCCTAGTGAGACCACACCTGGAGTATTGTGTGCAGTTTTGGTCTCCAAATTTGAGGAAGTACATTCTTGCTATTGAGGGAGTTCAGCGTAGGGTACAAGGTTAATTCCAGGGATGGCGGGCGTGGGGGGGTCGCTGGGAGGGACGTTCTCCCCGTAGACCTGCCTGGTTTCTCCCAAGATCATCGGTTTCCTCCGCACACTGCAAACCCGTGCAGGTTTGTAGGTTAATTGGCTTTGTAAAATTGTAAATTGTCCCTAGTGTGTGTGGGATAGTGCTAGTGTACGGGGGATCAATGGTCCGCTCGGACTCGGCGGGCTGATAGGCCTGTTTCCGTGTATGTAGCCCTAAAGTCTATAGTATTGCACACCAATGCCTCTACTTCCTTAGTAGACTAGGCATGTCTCTAATGATGTTACTAAGTTTACGATGCACTCTCTAATTGGGATGCAAGAATTGCAGAGTGTAGATGTTGCCCAGTCCCTCACACAGACCACACTCCCCACCATTGTAGATGTAAGCCCAGTCCCTCACACACCACACTCCCCACCATTGTAGATGTTGCCCAGTCCCTACACAGACCACTCTCCCACATTGTAGATGTTAGCCCAGTCCCTCACACACACCACACTCCCCACCATTGTAGATGTAGCCCAGTCCATCACACAGACCACACTCCCCACCATTGTAGATGTAGCCCAGTCCATCACACAGACCACACTCCCCACCATTGTAGATGTAGCCCAGTCCATCACACACACCACACTCCCCACCATTGTAGATGTAGCCCAGTCCATCACACAGACCACACTCCCCACCATTGTAGATGTAGCCCAGTCCATCACACACACCACACTCCACAGCATTGTAGATGTAGCCCAGTCCATCACACAGACCACACTCCCCACCATCGACTCCATCTACACTTCACGCTGCTTTGGGGTCGGTTGAGGTGGGTACTGTAGTTACATGTAAAAGACACATGAAGAGAGACACAAAAAGCTGGAATAACTCAGCAGGACAGGCTGCATCTCTGGAGAGAAGGAAAGACACTTGGGTAGGTACATGGATAGAAATGAGAGCGTGGCCAGATAGATAGATTCAAGGTGTCATGGTCTCAAGGTCAGTTTATAGTCACATTTACCAATTAAGGTACAGTGAAATGGTGCGGATAAAGTTATTGACACATGTACTGAGGTACAGTGAAAAGCTGTTGTGGCGTGCTAACCAATAATCATAGTTGGAGTTTGTGGTGTTCAAGAACCTGATGGTTGCTGTGAAGAAGATGTTCTTGAACCTGGAGGTCACGGTTTTCAGGCTCCTGTACCTTCTTCACCATGGTAGCAGCGAGATGAGAGCATGGCCAGGGTGGTGTGGGTCTCTGATGATGTTTGCTGCCTTTTTAACACAGCATCTCTTATACTTTTCATAAGTTCATGTTGAAGGAGCAGAATTAGGCCATTCGGCCCCTCAAGTCTACTCCGCCATTCAATCATGGCTGATCTATCTCTCCCTCCTAACCCCATTCTCCTGCCTTCTCCCCATAACCCCTGACACCCGTACTAATCAAGAATCTGTCAATCTGCCTTAAAAATATCTATTGACGGCCTCCACAGCCGTCTGTGGCAATGAACTCTATATAGTACAAACTTTAGTTTGTAAGCCCACGCTCGGTCATGGCTGACAATATATATATTACATAGAAACATAGAAAATAGGTGCAAGAGGAGGTCATTCGGCCCTTCGATCATTGTGATCATGGCTGATCATCCACAATCAGTACCCCACTCCTGCCTTCTCCCCATATCCCTTGATTCCGCTAGCCCCTAGAGCTCTATCTAACTCTTTTTTAAATTCATCCAGTGAATTGCCCTCGACTGCCTTCTGAGGCAGAGAATTCCATAAATTCCCAACTCTCTGGGTGAAAAAGTTTTTTCTCATCTCAGTTTTAAATGGTTACCCCTTTATTCTTAGACTGTGGACTCCCCCAACATCGGGAACATGTTTCCTGCATCTAGTTCATCCAGTCTTTTTATAATTTTATACGTTTCTATAAGATACCCTCTCATCCTTCTAAATTCCAGTGAATACAAGCCCAATTTTTCCAATCTTTCCTCATATGACAGTCCCGCCATCCTGGGGATTAGCCTGATGAACCTACGCTGCACTGCCTCAATAGCAAGGATATCCTTCCTCAAATTAGGAGACCAAAACTGCACACAATACTCCAGAAGTGGTCTCACCAGGGCCCTGTGCAACTGAAGAAGAATCTCTTTACTCCTATACTAATCATTACAGATTATGTTATATTATATTTTATAAAGTTTCGTATGATATTGATATTTGTTAGTCACAGAGTGATACAGCGTGGAAACGCCCTTCGGCTCAACTTGCCTACACCAGCCAACATGTCCCATCTACACTAGTCCCACCTGCCTGCGTTTGGCCCAAACCCATCTAAACCTGTCCATTCCAAGTGTACACGTGTTATATTTGCTGAACATTTGCTTTGTTTATTAAGCACTCTATTGAGTATTGTGTTTACAAACCTCTTGTGCTGCTGAAAAATAAGAATAGACACAAGATGATGGAGTAACTCCACGGGACACAAGTATAACAGCAAACAGGTCCTTCTGCAGTTGTACAGGACCCTAGTGAGACCACACCTGGAGTATTGTGTGCAGTTTTGGTCTCCAAATTTGAGGAAGTACATTCTTGCTATTGAGAGAGTTCAGCGTAGGTTTACAAGGTTAATTCCAGGGATGGCGGGACTGTCATATGCTGAGAGAATGGAGCGGCTGGGCTTCTATAGTCTGGAGTTTAGAAGGATGAGAGGGTATCTTATTGAAACATATAAATTATTAAGGGTTTGGACACGCTAGAGGCAGATAACATGTTCCCGATGTTGGGGGAGCCCAGAACCAGGGGCCACAGTTTAAGAATAAGGTGTCGGCCATTTAGAACGGAGATGAGGAAACATTTTTTCACACAGAGTTGAGTCATGATCACATTGACAATAGACAATAAACAACAGGTGCAGGAGTAGGCCATACGGCCCTTCGAGCCAGCACCGCCATTCAATTTGATCATCCCCAATCAGTACCCCCGTTCCTGCCTTCTCCCCATATCCCCTGACTCCGCTATCTTTAAGAGCCCTATCTAGCTCTCTCTTGAAAGTATCCAGAGAACCGGCCTCCACCGCCCTCTGAGGCACAGAATTCCGCAGACTCACAACTCTCTGTGAGAAAAAGTGTTTCCTCGTCTCCATTCTGAATGACTTACCTCTTATTCTTAAACTGTGGCCCCTGGTTCTGGACTCCCCCAACATCGGGAACATGTTTCCTGTCTCTAGCATGTCCAAATCCTTAACAATCTGAACAGCAATGAAGATACCCAGTTTGTATGCACCAGATTTTTAAAAATATATTGATAAACGCTGTTTCCAGCATTCCCACTTCAGAATTAACGTTAAAATTACAACTGAAATATCTGCTGACCAAATTTGTGATGTATATGACCAACTGTAGAAGTAAAACTTGGATTAATCCAATGTACAGCTGTGAATGTTGCTCAATAAATAATTACAGTACTGATACTCCATATTAAGAACATTGATTTGCCGTTAAAATGATTTCTGTAATAACGTGTCAACGGTAGAAGTGACAATTGACACTGCGGTTTTAATGTTTCACTTGTCCATCATTATAGATTAAAACAAATAATAACAGTGAGAATTAAAACACATTTGACTGCATTCCATTATCAAACAATGTCAATGTTCGCTCTGAAGACATTTCCAACGCAGTAGGGTCGGGGCAGAGGGGGGTAAATCAGTGCGGGATGGATAGATGGGGGGGGGGGGGGGGTGAGAAGGTAATCGGTGCAGAATGGATGGATTGAGGCAGGGGAATTAGTGCATGTTGGTTGAGTAGGTAAAATTGTGAGGGGAATAGTGCGGGGGATGTCAGTGGGGGAGTATGGGATAGATGGGGGTAATCAGTACAGGATGGATGGGGGGATCAGTGCAGGATGAATGGGTGCTCAGTACAGGATGAATGGGGGTGAGTCAGTACAGTGCGGATCAGGGGGTCTGTGCAGGATGAATGGGGAGTTCTGTGCAGGATGAATGGGGAAGACAGTGCAGGATGGATGGGAAGGGGGTCAGTACATGATGAATTGGGGGACCAGTGTAGGAGTGATTGGGGGGGTGGGGGTGGCAGGAGAATCAATGCGAGGTGGATAGGGAGATCAGTGTAGGATGAATAGATGGGGGGGGGTGGCAGATGGGGAGGGGAGCACAGGGGATGGCAGTGAGGACTGAATAGATGGGGAATTGGGATCAGTGTGGGGTGGAGAGGATGGTTCCCAGGATAAGGGTGGGGGGGGGGGGGGGGCGTACAAGAGAGAGAGAGAGGGGAAGGGGCAGAGGAGGTGGTGAGGAGGAAGGAAGGTCAGCGCTCCTCGGACAACACCGGCATCATCGCCCCGCACAGCCCGTCCCTCCCTGCCCACCGCCAAAGGGGGAGGGAGTTGGGAAATCCTCGCCACCGCCTCCCCTCCCCTCCTCCGCCAGCTAACAGGAAGGTGCGGGGCCGAGCGGAAGGGGGCCTCCCTCCTTCCTCCTCCCCTCCTCGGCATGCAGGAGGGTTTGTTTTGAAAGCGGTTATCGCCGTTGTCGGAGTGTGGCAACTCAGCGGCCGGTATGTGGGGGCGGGCAGGGTGCAGAAGGAAGTGGAGCCGCCATCGCCACCAAAGATCATAGAGGAGCTCCTCTAGTATCTGTGATCGTCGCTGCTGCTGCTGCTGCTGCTGCTTGCGCGGGCCCGTCATTCACTCCGAGATAAATGCGATGGCGGAGGGGGCGAGGGGAGGCCCTGAGGGAGGGGGTGGGGAAGGCGGAGGGGGGAGGGTGGGGAAAGGCGAGTGGGGGGTGGGAAAGGCTAGGGGAGGGGGGTGGGGAAAGGCGAGTGGGAGGGGGTGGGGAAAGTGAGGGCCGGGGGCGGGGGGTGGGGAAAGGCGAGTGGATGAGGGGTGGGGGGAAAGGCGAGTTGGAGGTGGGAAAGGCGCTACCGAGGGGGTGGGGAAAGGCGAGGGGGGGTGGGGAAAGGAGAAGTGAGGGGGGGGGTGTGGGGAAAGGCGAGGGGAGGGGGGGGGGGGCACGGCGAGGGCCCGGGGGCGGGGGGGGGGGAAGGCGAGAGGGGGGGGGGGGGGGGGGCGTAGACCCGGCCGGAGCAACACCTGTTGTCGGGTCACGGCCGCTGCCAGGACTGGGTTCAGAGTCAGTCGTTCCCGCTTCCCGTCCGGCAACGGGAGAACGTTCTCCCCGGACAGACAGACCGATGGGGCCGCTCCCGCTCCGGCGCCGAGGATGGAGCCGATGGACGGGGGGGGGGGGAGGGGGGGGCAGACATCGCAACCCCCCCACCCGGAGAAACGGGATCTCCTATTTTTCCCCAAATCATCCCGCGGGTCGGATTGGACCCTTATATCGCGGGTAGTTTAACACCCCCGATACAAAACAACTAGATTCCCCCCCCCCCCCCCCCCCGCAACACAACGCTATATTTCAGGCCCCACTCACTCACACAAACTAGGCCCGAGGCGTCGAGGCGATGCAATGAAAATGGCGGCAATCTGATCCCGCCCACTGTGCGCTCGCGTGGAGAGACCGCGTCATTTTGCGTCATTTGTCACCAGCTTTCCCCCCCCCCCCCCCACTGCGCAGGCGCGGATGGTCGCAAATATTTTTTTCAAATCATCCCGCCGGCCGAAACCAGTAAATTTTTTTCCCTATGAATTTATTTTACTCTGAGGGAAAAAAGTGGGGTGCGGTCGCACCCAACGCACCCCCCCCCCCCCCCCCTTCGGACGGCCATGGACTGTCATATGCTGAGAGAATGGAGCGGCTTGGCTCGTACACTCTGGCGTTTAGAAGGATGAGAGGGCATCTTATTGAAACATATAAGATTATTAAGGCTTTGGACACGCTAAAGGCAGGAGACATGTTCCCGATGTTGGGGGAGTCCAGAACCAGGGGCCACAGTTCAAGAATAAAGGGTAAGCCGTTTGGAACAGAGATGAGGAAACACTTTTTCTCACAGAGAGTTGTGAGTCTGTGGAATTCTCTGCCTCAGAGGCCGGTTATCTGGCTACTTTCAAGAGAGATCTAGATAGGGCTCTTAAAGATAGCGGAGTCAGGGGATATGGGGAGAAGGCAGGAACGGGGTACTGATTGTGAATGATCAGCCATGATCACATTGAATGGTGGTGCTGGCTCGAAGGGCCGAATGGCCTGCTACTGCACCTATTGTCTATAGTCTATTGTCTCAGTGTGTTCCCATTGAAGATAGACACAAAATGCGAGAGTAACTCAGCGGGTCAGGCAGCATCTCTGGAGAGCAGGAATGGGTGACGTTTTGGATCCAGACCCTTCTTCAGACTGAGCGTCAGGGGAGAGGGAGATATAGAGATAAGCAAGGGTAAGGTGTGAAAGCGAGAGGTCGAAGGAGACAAATATCAAGGAAATTGTAGAATAGATCATCGTGAGCTAGGGGAAGGTGACAACTAAGCAAACATTTAATTAGGAGGACAGTCAGACTGGTGGGAGAACTAGGGTGGGGGAGGGATGGAGAGAGAGGGAAAGCAAGGGTTACTTCAAGTTAGAGAAGTCAATGTTCATATCGCTGGGGTGTAAGCTGCCCAAGTGAAATATGAGGTGCTGATCCTCCAATTTGCGCTACGTCTCACTCTGACAATCGAGGAGAAAGGTCATGGGCCTGTCCCAATTAGGCGATTTTTCAAGCGACTGCCGGTGACTGTCAAGTTGTGTCAAGACATAAATTATATATTTAAAAAAAAACACAATACATGAATTAAAATCCAGAATAAAACAATGATCAATGTCCTACAACGAGACACCGATACCAGTGTCTCCACAACGGGGATTCGTAGCGTGGAGTGCTAAACCTTATGTTTGACAAGGCCACAATAATTACATTTTTAGAGTCATTTATCCTGCAAATGAATTTATACATTTGATTTCTTAGGATAGCTTCTAAAGTGCTGACTCCTGCAGCCATAAACATATTACTAGCACTACACCATCTAGGTTTCCTTAGCAGTGTTCTCATGGCATCATTATATGCCACCTTTAGTCTCTGCAAACTTGTCTTTCCATAGTTCGACCACAGGTGCACAGTATAGAGGTGTGCAATATGCTCTAAATAGCGACACCTTCACCACATCTACACACGCACCAAACTTACGCAAGAGAATATTCGCCTGTACATACAGCATGCATCGTTGCCTATAAATATCCTCATCATCTGTCATTTGTTCTGTAATAAAATGCCCTAGATATTTTACCTTATTACAGACACTAAGATTATTGTCAGACAATTTAAAATCAGGACATTTTAGACATTTATCCTCTTTGATTCTACAGATCATAACAGCACTCTTACAAGCATTATATTTAATGTCATGTTCCACACCATACACAGAACATATAGTAAGGAGCTGCTGTAGACCAGCGCTAGATGGACTAAAGACCACAAGATCATCTGCATTCATAATATGGTTCACTAAAATATTACCAATCATGCACCCAGTATTACAGGCTTTCAATTGCTTGGACAGGTCATCAATATAAAGATTAGAAAGGACTGGGGACAAAATTCCCCCTTGTCCAACACCATTGCTAACCCCAAATGGGGCTGAGACCCTATTGCCCCATTTTATTTGCATAGTCCTGTGGGCATACCAGTAGGCCAGAATTCTCACAATGTATTTAGGCTCCCCTCTTTGACTCATTTTAACAAACAGCTTTCTGTGATTAACACGGTCAAATGCTTTGGAAGCATTTGACTATATTTGTTTACAATCCCCTTTAGGGCATATATGCATAAGCCAGTGCCATGTTTAGCTTTAAAACCAAACTGGTTATCTGTAGAGTTAACAAAATCATTCACTCTATCCTAGCAGAACTCTTTCTAAAGCTTTTGACAATATGCTGGCTAAAGCTATGGGCCTGTAATTATTTAGGCTGCCTACTTTACCAGCTTTGTCCTTAATGACCGGCACTGACAGAACAGACAACATTGAGTCTGGTAACAAGCCATGAATCATAAGCCAGCAAAATAAATAGCAAGGAGAGGAGTATCCTCATACTCGCATACTTAAGATGTTCAGCAGAAATATGATCCAAGCCACTTGCTTTGTTGTTGGACAGCTTGTTCATGGCACGATACACCTCATGTGACATAATCACCATTGAGTTATTACTCTCAGTATTGCCACCCTATACAAGTCACCTTGGACACAGTTGAATAAAATGCTATAATGTTGTCGCCATAACTTCGCGATATTAAAAAATCACTCACAATTATATTCATCATATTCTTTTTATATTTGATTTGATTATACCTTTAATAATCCTTTACAGGAAATTACAGTGCCACGACAGCTTCAAGACAGACATAACACCACACATTTCCTCAAATAGCTTCCATACTTAACAAGTTAAAATACAAGTTAAAATACAAGTTAAAATACAATTAATGAAAAAAGTGCAGTTATTTATGCGCATTATATAACCTTATAGCAGCTGGTAAACAGGACTTCCTATGTCTCTCAGTTTTGCACATTGGTGCAATCAGTCTCTGACTGAAGATGCTGCTCTTGATCACCTTCAGGGCATGGAGTGGGTGAGTGGGGTTGGTCATTATTGAACCCAGTTTGTTCAGAGTTCTGGCCTCTGCCACCTGCTGGACCGTTCGTTGCTCAGCCCCGACCACTGAGCCGGCCTTCCTGATCAGCTTGTCCAGTCTGTTTTTGTCCGCTATGCGGGCGCCATCTCCCCAACAGGCCACAGCAAAAAACAGAGCACTGGCCACCACTGAATGGTAGACACTGCACAGTAGGGGTTGGCAGATGTTAAATGACCTCAGCCTCCTTAAAAAATACAGTCGGCTTTGTCCCTTCCAGTACACCGCTTCCATATGACCCTTCCAGTCCAGCTCACTGTCAAGCTGCACCCCAAGGTACCTGTGGTTAGCGACCACCTCCACCTCAGTGCCCTTAATGGTGATTGGTGTTGCTTGAGTCCTCCTCCTCCCCCTCCTGAAGTCCACAACTATCTCCTTGGTTTTTGTGGTGTTAAGATGGAGGTTATGTGTGCACTCCACTCCACAAAGTTACTTATTATGTCTCTATACTCCTCCTCATTGCCCCCTTTAATGAGGCCGACAACAGCTGTGTCATCCGAAAATTTCTGCAAAAAGCAGCTGTTGGTGTTATATTGGAGATCCGCTGTGTAGATGGTAAACAGGAATGGAGCCAGCACAGTTCCTTGTGGAGCCCCTGTGCTGCTCAAGATGGTGCTTGAGACATTGTTCTGTAGGCGCACGTACTGTGGTCTGAGGGAAAGGTAATCCAAACACCACAGTACCAGTGATGGATCCACTTTCATCTTCTCCATCTTCTCCCCTAGCAGTCGGGGCTGAATTGTGTTGAAGGCGCTTGAGAAGTCAAAAATGTAATCCTTACAGATGCATCAGTAGTGTCCAAATGTGTGTACACCCTCTGCAGCATGTAAATGAGGGCATCATCAACACTGATGTTAGGCTGATATGCAAACTGTAAAGGATCCATTTGATTTGACACACTAGTCCTGATGTAGGAAAGGACAAGTCTCTCAAATGTCTTCATAATATGTGAAGTGAGCGCTACTGGTCTGTAGTCATTGTGGAGAGTGGGATGGGTCTTCTTTGGGACAGGTACCAGGCAAGATGTTTTCCACAGCCTTGGAACCTTCTGTAGACATAATATAATCATACTTAATTATATATGATTACAGTCATATTTACAAGTCATATATATATATATAGGTATAATAATATATAGTTTAAATGGACTGCAACACGGAAATAGGCTGTCCTTGGTGTAATATGGGCATTGGCCACTAGATCGCTTACTTTCCCGATCTCATTTTCTAATTAGTTTAATTAATTAATGTGCAACTTTTGGCAATGACGAGTTATGACTTCCTTCCCAATTATATTTCATCGAAATCTGTGGAAAATTTCATGTAGTTCGTGACGTGAGTCACGTAAATCGATTTCTAGACACATTTTTGATGCTCGGCCCACAGCCAATTAGCCAATTTGCAGATGACACAAAGCTGGGTGGCAGTGTGAACTGTGAGGAGGATGCTATGAGAATGCAGGATGACTTGGACAGGTTGGGTGAGTGGGCAGATGCATGGCAAGTGCAGTTTAATGTGGGTAAATGTGAGGTTATACACTTTGGTAGCAAAAACAGGAAGGTAGGTTATTATCTAAATGGTGACAAGTTGGGAAAGGGGGAAGTACAACGTGATCTGTGGGTCCTAGTTCATCAGTCTATGAAAGTAAGCATGCAGGTACAGCAGGCAGTGAAGAAAGGCATGTTGGCCTTTATCACAAGAGGAGTTGAGTAAAGGAGCAAAGAGGTCCTTCTGCAGTTGTACAGGGCCTGAGTGAGACAACTCCTGGAGTATTGTGTGCAGTTTTGGTCCCCTAATTTGACGAAGGACATTCTTGCTATTGAGGGAGTGCAGCGTAGGTTTACAAGATTAATTCCCGGGATGGCGGGACTGTCATATGCTGAGAGAATGGATCGGCTGGGCTTGTATACTCTGGAGTTTAGAAGGAGGAAAGGTGATCTTATTGAAACCTATAAGATTGCTAGACTAAGTGGGACCAGTTGGGTCCCATGTTGACATGGGAGGGCAGGTCCCCCAATGTTCCACCTCTCCACCAATTCCAATATTGGTGGCCAGTGGGGGGGGGGGGGGGGCTTTCTGGAGCATTAGTATGGGTGTTGTGGGCTGAAGGGACTGATTTACACAGGGCTAGTATGGACATTGTGGGCCAAATGGATTCTTGGGGTGGCAGCTCAGTCACTGAAGCCTGATGTGCTGGCAGTTCACTCACGCCTGGTAGGCTGGCAGTTGACACATGACTATTCCTTAAAATTCCATTTCAAGCAGGGTGCAAGGACACCAAATTCAAATGCAGTTTCCTACCACTTCAAACAGGGTGCAAGGCCACCAAATTCAAATGCAGTTTCATACCACTTCAAGCAGAGTGCAAGGCCACCGAATTCAGGTGCAGTTTCCTACCACTTCAAAAAGGGTGCAAGGCCACCGAATTCAGGTGCAGTTTCCGACCACTTCAAGCAGGGTGCAAGGCCACCGAATGCAAGTGCAGTTTCATACCACTTCAAGCAGGGTGCAAGTCCACCAAACTCAAGTGCAGTTTCATGCCACTTCAAGCAGGGTGCTAGGCCACCAAATGCAAGTGCAGTTTCATGCCATTTCAAGTAGGGTGCAAGGCCACCAATTCAAGTGCAGTTTCATGCCATTTCAAGCAGGGTTCAAGGCCACCAATTCAGTGCAGTTTCATGCCACTTCAAGCCGGGTGCAAGGGCCACCAAATTCATGTGCAGTATTGTACCACTTCAAGCAGGTGCAAGGCCACCAATTCAAGTGCAGTTCATACTGAATTATTATCTGAATGGTGGCCGATTAGGAAAAGGGGAGATGCAACGAGACCTGGTGTCATGGTACCCAGTCATGAAAGTAGGCATGAACTTTCATATGAAGAAAGACTGGATAGACTCGGCTTGTACTCGCTAGAATTTAGAAGATTGAGGGGGGATCTTATAGAAACTTACAAAATTCTCAAGGGGTTGGACAGGCTAGATGCAGGAAGATTGTTCCCGATATTGGGGAAGTCCAGAACAAGGGGTCACAGGTTAAGGATAAGGGTGGAGTCTTTTAGGACCGAGATAAGAAAAACATTTTTCACACAGAGAGTAGTGAATCTCTGGAATTCTCTGCCACAGAAGGTAGTTGAGGCCAGTTCATTGGCTATATTTAAGAGGGAGTTAGATGTGACCCTTGTGGCTAAGGGGATCAGGGGGTATGGAGAGAAGGCAGGTACGGGATACTGAGTTGGATGATCAGCCATGATCATATTGAATTGCGGTGCTGGCTCGAAGGGCCGAATGGCCTACTTCTGCACCTCATTTCTATGTTTCTATACCATTTCAAGCAGGGTGTAAGGCCACCAAATTCAAATGCAGTTTCATAACATTTCATGCAGGGTGCAAGGCCACCAAATTCAAATGCAGTTTCATACCATTTCATGCAGGGTGCAAGGCCACCACATTCAAATGGGTTTCATACCATTTCAAGCAGGTTGCAACCAACATAAAACCACCATAAAACCCCACAAAGCACCACATAAACACCACACTCACAGTTCAGTGGACATTCAGTGCGTTCAGTTGATTCACTGCTTAGACAGAGTCATGACATCTCCCTCCCCCATTTTGCAGAGACCGAGCCACACCCACACTTCCGGGTTTATAATCCCACCGGAAGGGGCGTCGCCTTCATGGAGTGATTGACAGAGATTCTCAACATTTTTTAAACACTAATAACACTTTTATTTTTCATTGATGGGAAGAAACTTCTACACCTGATGAGCGGAGGAGGACTGAGTAAGATGGCCAAAAATCACAGCCATAAGTGGTAGCGTTTTATCTAATATTAATATACAGTGCCAAAAGGAAGTTGTCATGTTTCCTCCACCAACAGCCATTTGCAGTGCTTCACTTCAAACCAACCACCACCAGCTCCAACAGCCATTTGCAGTGATTCACTTCAAACCAACCACCACCAACAGCCATTTGCAGCGCTTCACTTCAAACCAACCACATTTTCATTTTCAAATCACATTAAGGGCACTCAAGGTCAGTAAAACCACACTCACAGTTTAGTAGACACGTATTCAGTGTTATTCACGGCTCAGACTGAGAGACGTGATCCGTTCTCTCCCCCCATCTTGCTGAGATTGGCTGAGGCACTCGACACTTCTGGGTTTTATAGTCTCTCCGGAAGGGGTGTGTCCTTCAGAAGAGAAAATCTCAACATTTTTTTAAACACTAATAACTCTTTTATTTTTCATTGATGGGAAAAATCCTCTTGTCCTACAAGGTGGAGGAGGACTCTGAATAAGATGGCCAAAATCACAGCTGTAAGAGGCAGCGTTTATTCTAAAATCAATGTACAGAACAACAGGAAGTGGTCAAGTTCAGACAGTTTGTAATATAGATTGAGGGTTTGGACACGCTAGAGGTAGGAAACATGT
The DNA here is from genome assembly GCF_010909765.2 of Amblyraja radiata. Classification (NCBI taxonomy): domain Eukaryota; kingdom Metazoa; phylum Chordata; class Chondrichthyes; order Rajiformes; family Rajidae; genus Amblyraja; species Amblyraja radiata. Next base: position 90,138,419 of record NC_045962.1, on the reverse strand, counting down.
TCTCGATGTTGGGGGAGTCCAGAACCAGGAGCCACAGTTTAAGAATAAGGGGTAAGCCATTTAGGTATCAGGTTGCCATCAGGTTGAAGGTACAGGAGCCTGAAATCTGGAACATCCAGGTTCAGGAACAGCTACTTCCCCACAGCCATCAGGCTATTAAACTCGCCATCAAACACGTTCTGAACTATAACAGCCTATAGCACTTTATCTGTTTATTTATGTGTATATATATGGTCTATGGCAGTGGTTCTCAAACCTTTTTTCAGTGATGTACAGTGAAATATTTTTTCAGCCAAGTACCCCCTAACCAGCGCAAAAATATAGGCCTACATATATGTAGGCCTATATTTTAAAATCTCACGTACCCCCTGGAGTGCCTTCACGTACCCCCATTTGAGAACCACTGGTCTATGGTATATAGACACACTGATCTGTTCTGTATTTATGCTTACAATATTCAATTGTGCTGCAGCAAGTAAGTATTTCATTGTCCTATCTGGCACACATGACAATAAACTCTCTGACTTGACTGACTTGACTTGACTTGATTTAGAACGGAGACGAGGAGATACTTTTTCACACAGAGTTGTGAGTCTGTGGAATTCTCTGCCTCAGAGGGCGGTGGAGGCCAGTTCTCTGGATACTTTCAAGAGAGAGCTAGATAGGGCTCTTAAACATAGCGAAGTCGGGGGATATGGGGAGAAGGCAGGAACGGGAGGCACTGATTGTGGATGATCAGCCATGATCACATTAAATGGCGGTGCTGGCTCGAAGGGCCGAATGGCCTAATCCTGTACCTATTTTCTATCACCACACCACACCACACCCTTGACCAAACCTTTGGCCTGTGAATTCTGTCACAATCTCGTGTTGTTCATTTGAAAGATAAATATTTCCTCCAACATTTGCTTTTTTATTGAGTAACGGATAAGCAGGAAACTTGCTCTGTGTGTAACACATCCGTCACCAGCAGCCGACAGAGATAACTTCACACTGAACTCCAAAACCACAGTCTTTAAACTGAAAATACTCTAATCTAGTCCAGCACTTCCATTTTGAATTGGTAAGTGTAATATATGCACTTATAATTCAAAAACATTTTTTGTTTACAGTTTACAGTTTAGTTTATTGTCCCGTGTACCGAGGTACAGTGAAAAGCTTTTGTTGCGTGCTAACCAGTCAGCGGAAAGACAATACATGATTACAATCGAGCCGTCCACAGTGTACAGATACAGGATAAAGGGAATGACGTTCTTCATCATCGGCGGTCACTCGAAACGAGTCTGACTGTCCTCTCATGGAGGACACCTGTGCCTGACTTTGTTTAACGTGGGGAGACTGGTGCACAGACAGGCACCCCACAGTCCTTGACAGGTCTGGGTCAGGATCCAGTGGCATGGAGTCCAAGACGACCTTTTCTGCTGCAGCCTTCATCCGCCTTCCCAGCCGTTGTGACGCTCCACTAAGGTCAGCCATCATCCTCCGCCTGTTCCACCGTGGAGGTCTTGGTTGGATTGCTCTTTGTCAGAGACCTCCCCCTCGACCTTACCGCCATGGGTGGTCCAGCTCCAGCATAGCTCCAGATGGCATCGCTCTCAGGATCTCAGGTCCACACAAGCTTCTCCACCACGACAAGGTGATGATCCATGGTAAAGCCGGCAATGTCTGATCAAGGATAGTCCAAGGATCTCCAATGAGGTAGATAGTAGTTCAGGACCGCTCTCTGGTTGTGGTAGGATGGTTCAGTTGCCTGATGACTGTTGGGAAGGAACAGTATATAAATGATATAAGAATTGTGCTTAGCGACATACAGCAGGGAAAGATGCCATTCGGCCCAACTTGTCCATGCTGTCCAGGTTGCCTTTATTTGGCGCATTTACCTCAAAACCTTTTCTATCCATGTACCTGCCCAAGTGTCTTTCCTACTCTCCAGAGATACAGCCTGTCCTGCTGAGTTACTCCAGCTTTTTGTGTCTCTCTTCATGTGTCTTTTACATGTAACTACAGTAGCCACCTCAAACGACCCCGAAGCAGCATGAAGTGTAGATGGAGTCGATGGTGGGGAGTGTGTGGGACTGGGCTACATCTACAATGGTGGGGAGTGTGGTGTGTGTGATGGACTGGGCTACATCTACAATGGTGGGGAGTGTGGTCTGTGTGATGGACTTGGCAACATCTACAATGGTGGGGAGTGTGGTGTGTGTGAGGGACTGGGCAACATCTACAATGGTGGGGAGTGTGGTCTGTGTGATGGACTGGGCAACATCTACAATGGTGGGGAGTGTGGTGTGTGTGATGGACTGGGCTACATCTATAATGGTGGGGAGTGTGGTCTGTGTGATGGACTGGGCTACATCTACAATGGTGGGGAGTGTGGTCTGTGTGATGGACTGGGCTACATCTATAATGGTGGGGAGTGTGGTCTGTGTGAGGGACTGGGCTACATCTACAATGGTGGGGAGTGTGGTGTGTGTGGGACTGGGCTACATCTACAATGGTGGGGAGTGTGGTGTGTGTGGGACTGGGCTACATCTACAATGGTGGGGAGTGTGGTGTGTACGACGGACTGGGCAACATCTACAACTCTCTGCAATTTCTTGCATCCCAATTAGAGAGTGCATCTGTAGACATTAGTAAAATCATTAGAGACATGCCTAGTCTACTAAGGAAGTAGAGGCATTGGTGTGCAATACTATAGACTTTAGGGATACATCACGGAAACAGGCCCTTCAGCCCGCCGAGTCCGAGCGGACCATTGATCACCCCGTACACTAGCACTATCCCACACACACTAGGGACAATTTACAATTTTACCAAAGCCAACTAACCTACAAACCCGCACGTGTTTGGAGTGTGGGAGGAAACCGAAGATCTTGGAGAAAACCCAGGCAGGTCACGGGGAGAACGTCCCTCACAGCGACCCCCCCCCCACGCCGGGCCCTAATTGTTCTTCACGGCGGTCCCCATACGCTGCGCTCCCATTGCCTTCCCCTCCTTCCTAAAGGAACATCCTTTAGTTCTGAGGCTGTGCCCTCTAGTCCTAGACTCTCCCACTAGTGGAAACATCCTCTCCACTGTAACGGGTATAGCTTGGACCCAATAGCAGCACAGAATCAGGCAGGTATATTTGGTAATGAACTTTATTACGACACTATAACACAGAGTAGTAACACAGGAATGGGTACACCGTACTCACACAGGCCCTTCAGCCCGCCGAGTCCGAGCGGACCATTGATCACCCAGGCAGGAGACGTAGTCGGGGTAGCGGAAGGTCCGGTAACCAGGAGATCCAACACACGATGCAAACAAACCAGCGAGGGACAGACGAAAGGAGAGTCGAAGCCAGGCAGGAAGTCGAGGAGCCGTTGCAGGGATAAACCAAACAGCCCAGGAGAGAGGCAGACAGAAACCAGGAGGTACGGGACGAAGGCCGTGGTCGGGGACAGAAGGCTGAGGTGATATCCAGGAAGACGACAGGACGGAACGGTCAGGGGCAGGCAGGTTCGATTCCGTGTAGGCAGTCGGGAAATCGCTGGAGAGTCTTGCATGAATGCTGAGAACAATCTGGCACAGTGTGAACGGTGAGGAGAGTCTATATACCGGGTTAATAGGTGATCAGAGGCAACTGAGTGCAACAGGTGAGGAGAGTTGGGCTGATGAGAGGGGAGTGGCAGGCAGGTGAGGAGAAGGAGGGACCGGTGGAAAAGTGCTGGTAGGTGAAGTGGATGAGAATGAGGAGAGGGCTGACTGTGACAGAACCCCCCCCCCCCCTCAAGGGACGGCTCCTGACGTCCCAAACAAAACAAAAAAAACAATAAAGAAAATAAACCCAATCCCACGCAGAGTTGGGTGGGAGGAGGGGGACCGGAGGACGGCTAATATTCGTCCGAGACATCCATGTCCGCATCCTCCTCCATGGCATCAGAGGAAAGCTCTGTCTCGTCGTCACTAGGCCCCTCAGACGGAAGAGGGGACAGAGTCTCAGGGGCGGCGACCCCTCTAGGAGTTGCCGACTTGGACGGCTGGTCGAGGTGACGCCGGTGAAACTCCCTGATGAGGGAGGCGTCCAGGATGTGTCGAGCAGGAACCCAGGACCTTTCCTCTGGTCCGTAACCCTCCCAATGGACCAGGTATTGGAGACCCCTCCCATGACGGCGGGAGCGCAGGAGGCGGTGTACCGTAAAGGCGGGGCCTCTGTCGATGAGACGTGGAGGAGGGACTGCGGGGACCAGGGAGCTCTCCCGGACTGGCTTTACTCTGGACACGTGGAACGTAGGATGGACCCGCATGGAACGAGGCAACTTGAGCCTCACAGCCGCTGGGTTGATGACCTTCTGGATCTCAAAGGGACCGATGAACTTGGGTGCCAACTTCTTGGACTCCACCCTCATGGGAATGTCCCGGGTCGACAGCCACACCTTCTGGCCCGCGAGGTAGGTGGGGGCCTGGGTGCGGTGACGGATGGCAGCCGTGGTGTAACGGTCCACGGAGTGGAGAAGAGCCGCCCTGGCTTGGGTCCACGTCCTGCGGCAGCGACGAATGAAGGGCTGGATGGACGGGCAGGAAACCTCTTTCTCCAGCGCCGGGAACAGTGGAGGCTGGAACCCGTAGGCACACTGGAAAGGGGAGAGCCCAGTGGCCGAGCTAGTCAGAGTGTTGTGGGCGTACTCCACCCACAACAACTGCTGGGACCAGGAGGAGGGATGCTTGGACACCATACACTGCAGCGCCGTCTCCATCTCCTGATTCTTCTTTTCAGTTTGGCCGTTGGACTGGGGATGAAATCCGGACGTCAGACTCACGGTGGCCCCCACAAGCGTGCAGAACTCCCTCCAGAACACAGAGCAAACTGGGGTCCCCGGTCGGAGACCACATCGACGGGGAGACCATGGAGCCTGAAGATGTGGAAGTAACATGAGCTCGGCAGTTTCCTTGGCTGATGGAAGCTTGGGCAGGGGCACGAAGTGAGCCATCTTGCTAAATCTATTGACCACGGTCAGGATGGTGGTGCGACCACTGGATGGGGGCAGGCCGGTAACGAAGTCCAGGGATTTGTGGGACCATGGTCGATGGGGTACAGGCAGTGGAAGCAGATGACCCGCAGGAGCTGAAAAAGTTACTTTTATAACTACTAAACCAGGTTCGCTTCTTAATAAACAGACACCACACAAACTGTTTGGTAGACCAGTTCAAAACTTTACTTAACATCGGCCGATGGAAGGGAGCGAGAATTCCAGCTATGTGACCAATATAGACACTCGACTGTCCTCGGTCCCCTTCTCTGAACAACAGAATTACATCGCATTATAAAGTGTTTCTTTGTCACCTTAGCACATTCCACAGACATTAATCATGGTCAGAGGTACAGGAAAAGGCATCACATCAAAGGCCCTTTGTTTACATGGTACAAGATATACTAAAAACATTGGCCATTTGTTTTTAGGTCATTTTATCTTCAAAGAGATCATCCTAGCTCTTTCGCTGCTTCCTCCCTGTCACTTGGTCCCTCATAAACATAGGCCATTTGGTTTATGGCATCTTATCTTTCCACTTCCCTGGATCCTCTCGTCACTTCGCCCCTCATAAACATTGGTCATTTGGTTTACGGCATCTTACTTCAAAGATGTGACTAGCTGTTTCTCTCTTCCTTTATTGCCTCCTCCCCCATAAACATTGGTCATTTGGTTTACGGCATCTTACTTCAAAGATGTGACTAGCTGTTTCTTTCTCTGTCACTTCCTCACTTGGGAGACAATGTTATGGTGTTTATTATCCCACACACTGCAACCTGAGGCAAGCCTAATTTGACACTAAATATAAGCTATAAGCTAGCCCAGAAACCTATTTTAATTTTTTCTTATTTTTGTAACTTTATTCGGCTTCATCATTCCATCCTTTTATCAAAATTTTGATAACTACAGTCCTTGCCGAGTACATACGAAAGACCATAAGCATCGCATCAGACAAATTACGAGTACAACTATTAAGACAATCAATCCATAATGGACAATCATTCCCCAAGTCCCTCCAAACATATTAAATGGCCACCAAACTCCACCGGAGCTATAACCATGGAATTCAGCTCCTACCTTCCTTATTTTAGCTACTTCCATTCTGATAAAACATCGCGGAGCTGCGGGCGGCGGCGCTGAAACTTTCCATCGGGAGCCTGGGATCTCGCGACGAGATCGCCAGTTGAGCTCCATTCGGCGCGGCCTTGTCGGCTCCGGAAGCCACGGTCTCGAGCAGGGAGGCGGCCGTTCCAGGGTTCCCAAGCCGCTGAGAGGACTCTCCCGACGCCGGAACACCATCACCCGGCGAGGACGGCCTGGAACATCGGGCCTCCGTGAAGGCAACTGTGGAGGCCTCAATAGGCCCGACTATGGGTGAACATTGGGGATGGGACTGGACTTTGTGCCTTCCCCCATAATGGGAACCATTGTGGGGGGATGTTTTTATGTTTTTATGTTGAAGCTATTTATTATTGCTATGTTTGTATTCTTTTTTATGTGCTGCATTGGCAAAAAGAATTTCACTACACCTAGGTGTATGTGACAATAAATACAACCTTTGAACCTTTGATATGGGCAGCCAAGTTGGTAATGTTGGAGGAAGCATCGGGAATAAAAGTGCAACATTCTCGATCTATTATTGCACATGTCCTTCCCTTTTCTGCCAGGATAAAATCTAAGGCCATTCTATTTTGTAATACTACGGTCCTAATAGCTACCATTTCAGCTGTTACCCCTTCTACCTCCTCCTGGGTTGCACTTAAGGAGATGGCAGTGGCATTAGCAAGTGTCTCTAAAGCGGAGGCCATTGTAATTAGTTCCCGTGACACTATTATACTACCAAACGACGGGAAGAGTATCATAAAAAATTGCTCAGCCTTTGCTAGGCTTCGCTTGGAAATCCCCGTGTGCTGGTGCAACTGGCTCATGCTTCTCATACGTGGGACCACATATGCAACATAACAACACCCTGTCCAGTGATGGGGTCCTTTTAGTCGTTCCCAAGCTGCCTCGTCAGCCGGCGGCATTCCTGGTAACCATGGGTAGGACCAGGATCCACATACAAAATATGTGCCATTAACTGGTCGGGGTGGGCCGATAATGGTGGCTGCCTGAGTTGACATACAAGTACTGTTTCCCAAGAATACACCTGTGCCTTGGTGGTGGCAAAAACAGGTAGTATTAACTGGCCTGTGCGGATCTTTTACTATCTGTAGTCGGGGTATATCTGCTGCATTTGTCACGTTCAATTTCCAATCTCCTTTGAAGGGAGGGGTGTACCATCCTTCAAAATCATTGTATTTCGGGCCTCCATAGGTGATGTTTATTGTTTCGTTTTTGGTATTTGTTATCCGTATGATTTTTAGGCATGACGATTTTTTAGCAGAGTTATTAAAGCACCTCATCGCTAGTCTCTTGGTAAGGTTTAATGGAATGGGGACCAGGGGAATTCCTTCCTTACTGCTAGTCGGAACACCAGTGCATACCCAACATTCAGTCCCATGTGCCCGTACGGCAAACTCATGGCTCATAGCCAGATAAGTATTAGTCCATGTTACCCTGGCCATGGTTAGGATCGTCAGTAGAGCGAACATCACTCGTGCCATTCTTGTATCCAATCTTTTTGCAGTCGGAGAGATGTATCCAACGTGGATGGTTTTCAACGTTCACTGCTGTTGGTGTTGTCAGCAGCACCTGGTATGGTCCGTTCCAACGGGGGTCGAGTTTCTTGCGGTTCCAATTTCTGATAAGTACGTAGTCCCCTGGTTGGACTATTTCACACTGGTCAGCATCAGGTAGCGGCCTCTGGGACTCCTTTACCTGTAAATGCAATGCTGACAGAATATGGGTGAGTCGTTGAACATAGGTAATTATTTCATCGTTTAATGCGTGTAAATCTAAGGTTCCTTCATGAGTAATGCTTGCTCCCCAGGGGGTTCGTAGAGGTTTACCGTAGATAATTTCTGCTGGGGATAGCTTTGTAACACTGTGGGGAGTTACCCTCATTTCAAATAATGCTAAGGGTAAGACTTTAATCCATGTCTGTCCCATTTCTCCCATCAGCTTGGTAATTTTGTTTTTTAATGCCCCATTGGCTCTTTCCACCATCCCAGATGCCTGTGGGTGGTGTACACAGTGAAATTGCTGTCGGATATTAAAATGTGCACATATTTCCTTATTAATAGTGGCAATAAAATGGGGACCATTGTCCGAGCTTATGACAGTAGGTAGGCCAAACCTGGGAATAACTTCTCTTAACAACAATGTTACCATAGTTTCAGCAGTATTATTAGTGGTTGGTAGAGCTTCAATCCACCTGCTAAATAAATCTAAAATAACTAAGCAATATTTATAACACTGAGCCCTTGGCATTTCAATAAAATCAATCTGTATGCATTCAAACGGTCGTGATGGCATTGGCGTCACCCCGAGGGTATTTTAATTGCTTTGCCTGGATTACTTCGTTGGCAAATTTTACATTCAGAGGCCTGCTTCAGTGCCTCTTGCCGGATTTTTGGGTGCCCCCAAGTCTCTTTTGTCATCCTTATCATTCCCTCCTTACCAGCATGGGTAAGTGAGTGAATATATGTTAGTAAAACAGGTAAAAATGCATCAGATACACAAACTTGCCCAAGCGGGGTGAGCCAAAGACCTGTGGTGGAGTCAATGGCACAGCCCTCTTGTTTCCATAGTTGTTTTTGGTTATCAGAGGCGTCCCTCTGTAATGCACATACCTCCCTCATATCTGGCAGGACCGTTCTATTTGCTAGTATCTGTTTACCAGATGTCACCACGCATTTGGATGTACAGGCTGCTTGCTTGGATACACTATCGGCAAATTCATTACCTTTTGCTATAGGGTCCCCTGCATCAGTGTGTGCAGTACATTTAATAATGGCCAGCTGATCTGGTAGCATCAACGCCGTAAGCAAATTTCGCACAAAAAGGGCATTCTTAATGGGTGTTCCTGCTGAGGTCAGGAATCCTCTGTGTTGCCAGAGAGCGCCAAAGTCATGAGCAACGCCGAAGGCATATCGGGAATCAGTATAGATGTTAATTTGTTGGTCCGTTGCTAATATGCAGGCTCGAGTTAGGGCAAATAATTCTGCCTGTTGCGCTGATAACGGAATCTGAAACCTTCCTTCTTCCAAAATCATCTGTGACCCGTTTACTACTGCATAGCCGGAAGCCCACTGTCCTGTTACAGGGATAACCATAGAGGAGCCATCGACAAACCATGACGGTATGTTGCCTTCCAATGGGATATCAGACAATCCTTCCCGTGTTTTAGTTAATAAGTCATTGGCCATCTCACAATTGTGGGGCGGCTCTGTGCAAGGCTCAGGTGGTTCCGTCAAAAAGGCAGATGGATTTATTGTAGAACAATGCTGAAAGGTCAAATTTGGATTATTCAACAATGTCAGTTCATAGCGGCCCAGGCGTGCCTGGGTGAGATATTTCGTTTGGCTTGCATTCATTAATGCGGTGACACAATGAGTTGTAAATAGGATTACTGGTTGATGTAAAGTTATGTTTGCAGCAGCTGAGATAGCGGCATGTATACCAGGCAAAATCTGGGTGCAAGGGGGGTAGCCGCGTGCTACTGCATCCAGGCGAACTGAGAAGTAAGCTACTGGTCGTTTAACATCCCCATGTTGTTGCGTCAGTACGGCTGATACACAGTCTTGAATTATTGTTACATATAGCTGAAATGATCTGTCATACAGTGGTCTTCCGATGGCTGGGGCGGAGGCTAATGCGTCTTTTAAGGCTATAAAGGCCTCAGTCTGTTTTTCATCGAGGGAAAAATGTCGTTCGGCATTTGCAGACGCCAGTGGTGATAGATGCTTCGTATAAAGTACAACATTGGGAATCCACTGACGGCAAAAGTTCACTAACCCCAAGAAGGCTCTCATCTGTTTGGGGGTTTCTGGTTTTGGGTATCGAACAATAGGGTCCACTCGTGCTGGAGTAAGTGCTCTTTCAGTGGCACTGATCATAATTCCAAGAAATTTAACCTCCTTCTTGCCCTCTTTAACTTTCCTCTCAGGGATCACATACCCCCAAGCATGTAAGGCTTCTAATAACTTTGCAGTGTCAATAATGTTGCAGGCCTCATCAGAGCTGGCCAGAAGTAAATCATCAACATACTGAATTACAATGGAGCCTTGTGGGAGGGTTAATGTTTTTAACTGGTCTGCTAGTACTTGGGAAAACAGAGTGGGCGAATGTACAAAACCTTGTGGCAGGCGTGTCCATGTATATTGTTGTCCTTCGTATGTAAAGGCGAAAAGGTATTGGCAATCGGGATGCAGTGGGACTGAAAAGAATGCATGTTGTAGGTCAATAACTGTGAAGATTGTCGCCGAGGCGGGAACCTGGCTCAGGATAGTTGCGGGGTTCGGTACGATGGCGTGCATAGGCGTAACGATCTCATTAATTGCACGGAGGTCTTGTACTAGCCTCCACTCTGAGCGTCCAGGCTTGGGTACCGGGAAGATCGGGGTGTTACATGGTGAGTGACACTGCACCAATATACCCTGGTGTAAAAGAGACTGCACCAGCTGTTGTATTCCTGTCACTGCTTCTGGTTTTAAAGGATATTGGGGAACTGCAGGGAGGCGGACATCCAGCTTAAGCGTGATCATTACAGGTACACAATAAGTCAGTCCTACCTCATGCGGTGATGTCGCCCAAATCTGATGTTTGTCCATGTCGTTTGCTGTTGGCTTTTGGCGGCTGATAACTCCTTCAATGATCTGGGTCTCTTGCCAATTTTCCAACGTTCCCTGAGAAAAATATTGCTCACCCAGTATGTTACTTGCTTGGTTGCATAACTCGTAGGTGAGGTACCCCAGCTCTTTTGCTGAGTGGTCTGCCCTCACTGAGGTGGTTACATGAGGTGCCACTAGAAAAGCATTCTGTTTCCACAACCCTTCCTCCACTTGCACGATCAAGGCAGTGCCAGGTTTGCCTGACACTGTTCCTATCAAGCGGATCCTAGTCGCTTCCCCTATCAGTGAACTAAAATAATCTTCCATTTCCGGATTGCAACCCGTAGGATCATAACATAAGGTCACATGTGGATCGGGTGTATTTCTAAAGACTGGTGCTGACAAAAGATCAATAGCCCACCATTGAGGTGTTGGGAAGTGTGTGTGCATCATCTTCTGGGTCTGGAGGTGAATCCCCTCGTCAGTGCAGATAATTCCAGCTTTTAATCCTATCAATAGGTCTCTGCCTGCGAGGTTGCAGCCAAGAAATGGTGTAACGGAAAAAGGGAGGGTACATTGTTCCTGTCCATAGGTTACAGTCAGAGGCTGAGTTAGTGGGTAACACCGTACTTTCCCGTCTAATCCTGATAATCGTGTCACATGGTCTGACATGGGAACTCCAAGAGATGCCGCAAGCTCCTGATTCAGGGTAGATGAGGTTGCTCCTGTATCAATCAAAAACGGAACTCTGGTGTCCCCCAGCATCATGTTTACTACGGGTTCTTCATCGGGGTTGGCGATTAATGGGAATAGATGCTGGACAGGGAAGTGGGTGGGTCATTGGGAAAACGGGTTGTTGGTAGAGTACGGTGCCTGTCTTCCCCGTACTTCCCCGGAGACACCAGAGGGACATTCCCTTTTCCAATGCCCTCGTCCTCCACACCGAAAACAGCTTCCTCCAGTTCCCCTCTCACCACGTGATCTTCCCTGCCCTGGGTGGTTTTGATTTTGTCTTCCCTGGAATTCTCCCCATCGTGGTCTATCCCATTGTGGTCTGGGTGGAAAACCCCTTCCTCTACCAGGGCGCATCCCGTTCCCAGGTCTCATAGCCAGAGCCTGGTAGGATTCCTCAGCTGCTGGATCCCACATATAATATTCAGTTTTTATTCTGGGTGCACTGGTGGCAGCCGTGTTTCCAGCACCGTCAGCCCAAAAGGCAGCTACTGCACGTCTCATCTGGGTTATGTCGTTGTCTGACCAGTTTAAGTCTGTTTTAATCATTGACTGTACTTTAAGAGGGAGACAACTCATTAACATAGCATTAAAAGCTGGGGACCTAATGCCCGCATTGTATACAGAGTCTCCTGCAAAGGTCCCATAGATACTAGTGAAACGATCCAGATACGACTGGGGGTCTTCCTTTGGCCAGGGCTTACAATCGAGGACCACCGACATGTTAATTGGCTTCTTCAAACATTCAAACAGATGGGTCATCATAAAATCTACACAAACTGACTCGTCTGCATGTGCCTGCACGGCTTTTAGTGCCTGCCAAGTCTGATGTGTCTTAACATCCTTCCACTTCTGTCGTTCGGCCGCTGACAAAAGTGACAAGGTCATGGACCAAATATCACGGTCTGTAGCCTGATAATATTCTACCGTACTGCGGAGGTATTCTACAAATTCCTTCGGGGTCTTATGGCGGTCTGGGGCTTTATCCCGTATCATACATTGCTCGTGTGGTCTCCATGGTGCGTATATTTACATGGTATCGGCTTGATGAGCGTCACCCACCCTAGGGTTTGGCACCGCTCTCATAGGGAGGTTCTGTGCAGTCCTAGGGTTTGTTTTTACTCGCTCCCCAACTGATACCACCGTGTTAATCGCTTCATCTTGGACACTGTCCGTCAGCTCACTAATGTCTTCCTTTAGTATTTCACCGTAGCTTTGTAAGGTCGGAACTTCGGGGTATATAGATATTACTGACGGAGCTGCCAAGGGTAAGGATGCCATTGCTACTGGTAGGACGTAGGGAGGTGGACGTCTCCCAGGATTATCTAACTCCTCATCTTCACTACCAAACAGGGTCGTCGTGCCAGACATGAAGTCTCCTCCAGAGGATTTACCAGTACTGGGTTTATTTTTACTAACCATCACCTGTTTATCACCTCCCGGTTTATCACCTCCCGCCTGTCTCTTAATTTTTTTCTCTTGTTCCTCCGCCCACTGGCATTCTAGTTGCAATACTTTCCATCCTTTCATAGTGCCATCCTTATTTCGTAACTCTATCCCTTGTTTACACGCAGTATCCATCCATCTTCGATCTCTACTCTCCTCATGCTTCTTTTCTGCTTCTGCTTTCCACATTTTAATTCCCTTCTTCCATTTCTTTCCTGCCTTCCTTTCCCATATCAACATCTCTGCTTTTTTAATTGTCTCGACATTCCATGTGCCCCCTACTGGCCAGGCTTCATCCCCCAACCGTTTGGTCAACTTATAACTTAACATTCTAAACTTCTTATTATACTTAGGATTCAAATAACACATATGTTGGACGGGGGTTCCCCCCTCACTGTTATCCAAAGCATTCCCCATAGATAGATAGAGAAAAAGAGAGAAAGAAAAAGAGAAAACAAACTGCTTAATTCCGAATCGTCCCAAATATATCAACCAGGCCGACTCGCTACCCGAGACCCCAGTTTCTCAATTCGTCTGACCTGTTTTTTTAACTCTTTAATATAGGACCCAAGTGTCGCAACGAAGCCGACTCGCTAACCGAGACCCCCGTTTCTCAACCTGGCAGACCTAAAATAAGCCCCAGATGTCTCAACGAAGCAGACCCGTGAACCGGGACCCCCCGTTTCTCAACCTGGCAGACTCCGTACTCTTTAATATACAACGCCACTTATTTCTCAATCCGACAACCCTTCGGATGTCTCAATAAGCCAGACGCAAACCTCACCCCCCGTATCTCAACCCGACAAATAACGGATATCTCAACGAGGCTGATGAGCCCTTAGTAGAGAGAGAGAAAAAGAGAAAACAAAGAGAGATAGACAGAGAGAGAGAAAGAGAAACCACTCACGTCCTTCTTAACAACATACACAAGCCATTCTTAAAAAATACATACACAATTCTGTCTTAAAAATACATACACAAACCCTGCTTAAAAAAAAACCTATAAAGCCCAACTGGTCTTACCTTTGTCTGTTTCTAAGAACCTCGGCAGGGAACCTAGATCAACCTCTGATGAAGGATCACAGACGTTCCCGGGAGTTTCTAGGGAGTCGGTCGTACAAAGGGGCCGATAGAGCTCAGTTATCTCCCTTCCAATCCCGGCAACCTCTGCAACCTCTTGCACAGTCAGCCGTTGATGTGGTCCCAGCGAGGCCTGCCAAAAAAAAACGCCAATGAAAAAGTTACTTTTATAACTACTAAACCAGGTTCGCTTCTTAATAAACAGACACCACACAAACTGTTTGGTAGACCAGTTCAAAACTTTACTTAACATCGGCCGATGGAAGGGAGCGAGAATTCCAGCTAAGTGACCAATATAGACACTCGACTGTCCTCGGTCCCCTTCTCTGAACAACAGAATTACATCGCATTATATAGTGTTTCTTTGTCACCTTAGCACATTCCACAGACATTAATCATGGTCAGAGGTACAGGAAAAGGCATCACATCAAAGGCCCTTTGTTTACATGGTACAAGATATACTAAAAACATTGGCCATTTGTTTTTAGGTCATTTTATCTTCAAAGAGATCATCCTAGCTCTTTTGCTGCTTCCTCCCTGTCACTTGGTCCCTCATAAACATAGGCCATTTGGTTTATGGCATCTTATCTTTCCACTTCCCTGGATCCTCTCTCGTCACTTCGCCCCTCATAAACATTGGTCATTTGGTTTACGGCATCTTACTTCAAAGATGTGACTAGCTGTTTCTCTCTTCCTTTATTGCCTCCTCCCCCATAAACATTGGTCATTTGGTTTACGGCATCTTACTTCAAAGATGTGACTAGCTGTTTCTTTCTCTGTCACTTCCTCACTTGGGCGACAATGTTATGGTGTTTATTATCCCACACACTGCAACCTGAGGCAAGCCTAATTTGACACTAAATATAAGCTATAAGCTAGCCCAGAAACCTATTTTAATTTTTTCTTATTTTTGTAACTTTATTCGGCTTCATCAGAGCTTGGTGTGAGACCTTGTGCTGGTTGCAAACGGGACAGGCGTTGACAAACTCCCGAGTGTCCTCCTCCAGCGATGCCCACCAGAACCTCCGTAGCACCATCTCCTTGGTCCGCTGAATGCCGGGATGACAGGTGAGTCGAGAGCTGTGGGCCCACTGAAGGACGTCGGACCGCAGGGCAGAAACCACAAACAGGCGATCAGGAGGGCATGCGCTGGGTCCCGGCTGGTTCTCCAAGGCCGCCTTGACCTTCTCCTCCACTTCCCATGTGAGGGAGGCAACCC
This sequence comes from Amblyraja radiata, assembly GCF_010909765.2. Taxonomy (NCBI): domain Eukaryota; kingdom Metazoa; phylum Chordata; class Chondrichthyes; order Rajiformes; family Rajidae; genus Amblyraja; species Amblyraja radiata. The sequence continues at coordinate 90,123,216 of NC_045962.1, read as the reverse complement.
TGGGCGAGGACGGGATGGTCTTGGGGCCAGAGGCAGGCTCCTCCTTCGCCAAGAACTGTCGAGAGAGGGCATCGGGCTTCACGTTGCGGGACCCAGGTCGGTAGGAGAGGGAGAAGTTGAAGCGGGTGAGGAAAAGAGACCAGCGGGTCTGACGAGAGTTGAGCCTCTTGGCTGACTGGAGGTATTCAAGGTTCTTGTGGTCAGTCCAAACCAAGAAAGGCTGCTCGGTTCCCTCCAGCCAGTGACGCCATTCCTCCAACGCCAACTTAACCGCCAACAGTTCTCGGTTGCCAATGTCATAATTCCTCTCAGCAGGGGTCAGGCGTCGGGAGAAGGCGGCGCATGGATGGAGCTTCTGGTCCCCGGCAGTCCGCTGGGACAGAACCGCTCCCACCCCCACGTCGGAGGTGTCCACCTCCACCACGAACTGTCTCTCTGAGTCCGGAACTTGGAGGATGGGGGCCGATGTAAACCGTGTCTTGAGTGTCTGAAAAGCTTCGTCGGCCGCGGCAGACCACCGGAATGGAACCTTGGAGGAGGTGAGTGCCGTGAGGGGTGCGGCCACAGTACTGTAGCCACGGGTGAACCGTCGGTAAAAATTGGCGAACCCCAGGAACCTTTGGAGCTGCTTGCGGGAGTCAGGAACAGGCCAGGTGGTGACAGCAGAGACCTTGGCGGCGTCCATCTTGATGTTCCCTTGGCCAACGATGTATCCCAGGAAGGAGACTGACGGGGAGTGAAACTCGCACTTCTCAGCTTTAACGAAGAGCGAGTTCTCCAGGAGCCGATGTAGAACTGTCTGGACGTGGTGTACGTGTTCCTCCTTGGTCCGTGAAAAGATGAGGATGTCATCAATATAGACGAACACGTACTTGTTCAACATGTCTCTGAGAACGTCATTGACCAAAGCCTGGAAGACGGCCGGGGCGTTGGTGAGGCCAAAGGGCATCACCAGGTATTCATAATGTCCCGTGGGAGTGTTGAAGGCGGTCTTCCACTCATCTCCCTCTTTGATGCGGACCAAGTGGTAGGCGTTGCGTAGATCCAACTTCGAAAAGATGGTGGCCCCCTCCAGGAGCTCGAAAGCAGAGGAGATGAGTGGGAGAGGATAGCGATTCTTCACCGTGATGCCGTTGAGCCCCCGGTAATCTATGCAGGGACGCAGAGATTTGTCCTTCTTCTCCATGAAGAAGAACCCAGCCCCAGCAGGAGACGAGGAGGGACGGATGAGGCCAGCAGCCAAGGAGTCGTTTATGTATTTCTCCATGGCGCCTCTCTCAGGGGCGGACAGGGAGTAAAGGCGACCCCTAGGAGGAGCGGAACCAGGCAGGAGGTCTATGGCGCAGTCATAGGGCCGATGAGGATGGAAGGCCCTAGACTTGCTAAAAACCTCACCAAAGTCATGGTACTCGGCTGGGACCCCCGTCAGATCTGGAGCAGTACTGGAGCAGGTGGCCGGTTGAGGAGCTGAGGCTTGCTTCAGGCACACTTGGTGGCAGGAAGGGCTCCAACCCAAGATGACCCCCGTCCTCCAGTCGATGTTGGGGTTGTGTCGCCGAAGCCAGGGGTAACCCAGGATGATGGGAAGACGGGGAGACTGCAGGATGTGGAACTGGATGGTCTCATGGTGATTACCAGACAGGAGCATGCGCACTGGGACCGTCTGGTGAGAAACAGTCCCCAGGAGATGGCCGTCGAGGGCGTTGGCGGGAACAGGTTCAGGCAGGGGAACACAACTGATGCCAAGCTGGCGGGCTAGTTCCATGTCCATAAGATTAATGTCACAACCAGAGTCTATGAAGGTGGCGAGGGTGTGAGAACCATCAGACAACAGCAGACGGGCATGACAAAGAGGGCGTCGGGCAGAGGAAAGTTCAGAGGTTCGACTCACCAGTAATTCCTCCGCTACTGGTGAGTCTGGCCTTTTACTGGACACTTGGAGATGTAATGACCCGCCAGGCCACAGTAGAGACAGAGGTTCCCCCGACGCCGACGTTCCCCTTCCTCGGGGATGAGACTGGTGCGACCCACCTGCATGGGTTTGGGTTGCCTCGACGGTTGCCCCGACGAGGGTAGTCCAGTCTCCGGAGGAAAACGAGCTTGGGTGGATAGCTGGCGGACCGCCTGTCCCAGTCGCCTCTCCCGACGTCTCGCCAGGATGCGTCGGTCCAGACGGGTCGTTAGCTCGATAAGCCCATCCAGAGAAGAAGGAAGGTCGTGGGACACCAACTCATCCTTGATATAGTCCTTCAAGCCCAGCAAGAAAGCGTCACACTGGGCCGGGGCGTTCCAATCACTCTGACGGGCCCTGGTGCGAAAGTCGATAGCGAAGTCAGCGACACTCTGGTTCCCCTGGCTCAACCCCAGCAGACCTTCCGCAGCGTCTGGACCCATCGAAACCTCACCGACCACCTTGCGAAGCTCCGCGGCGAAGGCCTGGAAAGAGGAGCAAGCCGGCGTGCGTCGCTCCCATTCAGCCGTTCCCCACAGCCGAGCTCTGCCAGTCAGGTGATTAATGGTAAACGCCACTCTCGCCGCTTCCTGGGCGAAGGTGTAGGGCTGTAGGGCGAAGAGAATGGAACAGTTCGTGATGAATGGGTTGCAGCCCACCGGGTCTCCAGCGTAGCGCTCCGGGGTTCCCACCCGGGGCTCAGGTGATGGTCCTGGCGGACCGGGAGCTGGTGCTGTCGGATCCGGAGGCGAAGCATGGGGTGTGGCCTGGGCGAGGGTGGTCGTCAGCTGTTGGACCTGGGTGGCTAGTGCAACCAATGCTTGCTCTTGGTTTGACACAGCCTGTCGAACCTCGGAGTTGGAGGCAGTGAGCATTGCTTCGTGCTGCAGGAGCGTGTGCTCAATCCTCTCGAAGCGGTTTGACGGAGACGTTGTGTGCGCTGAGTCCATTGTTGGCCAGATTGTACTGTAACGGGTATAGCTTGGACCCAATAGCAGCACAGAATCAGGCAGGTATAGTTGGTAATGAACTTTATTACGATACTGTAACACAGAGTAGTAACACAGGAATGGGTACACCGTATTCACACAGAGGGTCAGGATTGAGCGAGGGTTCCGAAGAGGGGCAGGCAGGAGACGTAGTCGGGGTAGCGGAAGGTCCGGTAACCAGGAGATCCAACACACGATGCAAACAAACCAGCGAGGGACAGACGAAAGGAGAGTCGAAGCCAGGCAGGAAGTTGAGGAGCCGTTGCAGGGATAAACCAAACAGCCCAGGAGAGAGGCAGACAGAAACCAGGAGGTACGGGACGAAGGCCGTGGTCGGGGACAGAAGGCTGAGGTGATATCCGGGAAGACGACAGGACGGAATGGTCAGGGGCAGGCAGGTTCGAATCCGTGTAGGCAGTCGGGAAATCGCTGGAGAGTCTTGCATGAATGCTGAGAACAATCTGGCACAGTGTGAACGGTGAGGAGAGTCTATATACCGGGTTAATAGGTGATCAGAGGCAACTGAGTGCAACAGGTGAGGAGGGTTGGGCTGATGAGAGGGAAGTGACAGGCAGGCAGGTGAGGAGAAGGAGGGACCGGTGGAAAAGTACTGGGAGGTGAAGTGGATGAGAATGAGGAGAGGGCAGACTGTGACACTCCACATCCACTCTATCCGGGCTTTTCGCTGTTCGGTGAATTATGTTGAAGACCAACTGAATGAGCAGGAGAATCGAGGCCGGGTGGAAACCAAAGGTCTTTTATTTCACAGCAACCGTACAGAATACACGTTGAAGCAACGCCCGCTTACTGAAGCCAAGCTCACGGTTCCAGGCAGAAACAGGAAAAACAAACCCCTCTTTTGTAGAAACCACGAGCTGCAGAAACTGGTGAACACACACAAGGACACAGAGTGCTGGAGTAACTCAGCGGGTCAGGCAGCATCTGTGGAGAACATGGATAGGTGACGTTTCACAGAGTGCTGGGGTAACTCAGCGGGTCAGGCAGCATCTGTGGAGAACATGGATAGGTGACGTATCACAGAGTGCTGGAGTATCTCAGTCCAATAGGTGGAGCAAAGGGGAAGATACAGAGTGCAGAATATTGTTCTCTGCATTATAGCGCATCAGTTCTAGAGACAAAGTCCAATGTCCGCAATGGGGTGGAGGTTATCGGACAGTACCCTAGCTTATGGAAGGACTGTTCAGAAGCCTGATAACAGGGGAAGAAGCTGTTCCTGAGTCTGGTGGTGCGCGCTTTCAAGCTTCTGTACCTTCTGCCGGACGGGAGTGGGGAGAAGAAAGAATGACCGGGGTGGGACAGGGACACGTCTTTGATGATGTCGGCTGCTTTCCCGAGGCAGCGTGAAGTGTTGAGTCAACATATCTTTAGGTTTCGGGTTATTATGAGTCCAGTGTCTGCAATGGGGTGGAGGTGAACCGGACCGTACCCTCGTTCACCCATAGTGGACATTGGACTTTGTCTTCGTCTATGGATGGACACCATGTGTGTCTTCATCATCTCCAGCGCTCCATTGATACAGTGGTTCTTGGACACTTTCATTTACAGGCATATTCCCAGGACTCAAGAACCTGAACTGTTTTCAAGAGAGGTTCAGCAGGCTAGCACTTTATTACTTGGAGCACAGGAGGATGAGGGGTGATCTTATAGAATTGAGTATGATGAGGGGGATAGAGAGAGGTGAATGAGAGAATCTTTTGCCCAGAGTAGGGGAATCAAAAACCAGAGGACATAAGGTTAAGGTGTGGGAAAGATTTAATAGGAACCTGAGGGGCAACCTTTTTATACAAAGGGTGGTGGGTGTCTGGAACGAGCTGCTGGAAAAGGTAAATGAGGGGGGGGGGGACTATCACAACTTTTAAGAGAGATTTAGACAGGTCCATGGATAGGACAGGTTTGGAGGGATCTGGGCCAAACACGGGCCTTGTATATTGGGCATGTAGGTCGGTGTGACAAGTTGGGCCGAAGGGCCTGTTTCCATGCTGTATCGCTATTGGTGCCACATTCAGATTGGACACATCCCAATATGGTGATTCTGCGGAGCTCAGTAGAAGTCACTGGAGACTTGCCTGAAATTCTAGTAGGAAGGAACTGCAGATATTAATGGGTGTTTTTAAGGCAGAGATAGATTGATTCTTGATTAGTGCGGGTGTCAGGGGTTATGGGGAGAAGGCAGGAGAATGGGGTAAGGCGGGAGAGATGGATCAGCCATGATTGAATGGCAGAGTAGATTTGATGGGCCGAATGGTTTAATTTCTGCTCCAAGGATTTATGATGCCTCGCCAATCCATGTACTCCAGAGATGCTGAGTTGCTCCAGCAATTTATGTCTTTTGTTGGGAAGGGGTGGGATGGGGTTGGGGGAAGGGGGTGGTGGTGGGGGAGGGGTGGGGTGGGGAGCTGTCTAAATGGTGGTACATGTCTGCCCAGCGACTGAGGATGAGCGTGATTTATTGAATTGGGATTCTTCGCTTCTCTTTATGAGGCCTTTATGAGCCAGGAGTTTGACCAGGTTGCTCCTGAACTTCACCCCGATGAAGGCGTAGAGGATTGGGTTGATGCAGCTGTGAAGAAAGGCCAAGCACTGGGTGGCCAGCACGGCCCTGTCCAAGTGGTCACGTTGGATGCAGGAGACTTTGATGTGTTCGACTCTCACCAGCGTGTCCACAACCATGGTTAGATGGTAGGGCAGCCAGCATGCCAGGAAGGCCAGCACCACCGCGATGATGATCTTCATGGCTTTCTGCTTCTGGAAGCCCTTGGTCTGGCACAGTTTCCACACAGTGACGGAGTAGCAGAAGACCATGGTGGCCAGCGGCAAGAGGAAGCCGATGACCAGGCGACAAACTTTGATGCCCAGTTTCCACGGTTTGCCAAAATCACCATCGTGTTCCTCGTTACAGACGGACCGGCCAAATTCATAGTCGTAGAACACTTCTTTGTAGAGAACGGGCGAGGACAGGAGCAGGGCCACGAGCCAGACGATGGCACACACCAGTTTGACCACCCACGGCCTCTTGCGGCCGTGCGACTGGACAGAGCGGACAATGGCCAGGTAGCGGTCCACGCTGATGCAGGCCAGCAGCAGGATGCCACTGTAAAAGTTCACCTCCTGCAACATATTGATCACCTTACACATGGCGTCACCAAACACCCAGGGAGACACGGCGTCCACTGCCCAGAAGGGCAGGGTGAGGGCAAAGAGCAGGTCGGCCGTGGCCAGATGGAGCAGGTAGACATCCGTGGATGAGATGGAGCGGCGGTTGTGAAGGATGACCACCAACACCAGTACATTCCCCGTCACGGCCAAGAGACACACCAGGCTGTAGACCACCGCCGTGATGGTCTTCATGGTCACAAACTGTCTTCTTACACATGAAATTGTGCCCGGATCGATAATGAAGGGTATGTCTTCAGTTCCGTTTGTGGACCACGGGAAAGACATTTTCTGGAACGAAAAATAGATTCGCAAATGAGATATTTAAGAAAGTTTTTTTTTAAATCAAAATCTTTTTTATTTAGTTTTCAGGACATATCAAAGTGCAAAGTTGTCTATTTGTTACAGACAGTGTACGAAAAGAATAAATCAAACACAACTTATGCTAACATATAACAAGACAACAACAATAAAAGAAAAATGAGATACCAAAAATAATACCTCCTCAGTCACTGCCAGTGAGCATATGCAATTATCAGCCTGTCACCACAATAATCCATGATAAATGAATGGGTAGACTGTTAAGCTGTTAAACTGTGCTTGCTGATCAAGCATTTATAAAGTCTGGAATGCATTTAAAAAAGGTCCCCACACTTTCTGAAACCTTCCATTTGAATGTTGAAGTGAGTACCTGATTATCTCGAGCTTTAGGCAGGACATAATATCTGTCAGCCATTGAGTATGAGTGGGCGGGGAATGTTCCATCCACCTGAGCAGGATTGTTCGCCGAGCCAGAAGAGAAGCAAAAGATATAGTGCGGCATTTATCTGCAGTTAATCTAACTTCCTCACCAGTGACCCCCAAAAGAGCGATTAGAGGCTTTGGTTCCAATTTGATGTTTAACACCTGGGATAATGTATGAAAGACCTCCAGCCAGAACTTGTTAAGGCTGGGGCATGACCAATACATATGGATAAGAGAGGCTTCAGAAATGTTACATTTAACACAGAATGGACTAACCTCAGGGTAAAAAGTAGATAATTTGGCTTTTGAGATATGAGCCCTATGTACCTCTTTGAATTGAATCAGACTGTGACGAGCACATAGAGAGGTGGAGACTCCGACTAATAGATAAATATGACCAATTCTTAAGGAGTTGGTCTCCTTTCATCGACTTTTTGGAATCATGTGATGCAGCGGTACCATAAGGATTGCTGATTTCAGTTCATGATGTGGATAGATTTACATCTCCGAATATAGATTTGAAAAATTCACTTTTAAAGGGCCTTCTTTTCTATTTCTACTTTCCACTTTTTCTTTTTTCTTTTATTTTTTTATTTTTATATACACACTTCACGTTTTTCTACTCTCTACCATCTATTTTTCCACTTTTTCCCCTTTCTATTGTTTTCTTTTTCTTGTCTTGCTTACTTCCTTCTCATAACATAAAACTAGAGGTTGTACATAGAATGGATTACGGTATGACATAGTTGGCACCTAAAATTAGGTGCCACTGTATTGTTTTGTACTGTATTAACTTCTAATAAAATAAACAAAACAAAAGATTGAAGGAAAAAAAAAAGAAAAAAAAAGAGAAAAAAAAGAGGTGGAATTAACCAGTTTAAGAATGGAACTCCATGTATCTTCCGAGTGAGAGGAGCCCAAGTCTTCCTCCCATGCTGCCTTGAGCTTGTCCATGGGGGCGTGCCTTAGATCCAACAACCTGCCATATAAAGCTGAGACAAGTCTATTCTGAGATGGGTTTAATCAATCAATCAACCTTTATTGTCATCTTGCAAAGCAACAGTTGTACAGTGCAAAATGAAAAGAACTGTATCAACAAGGGTTGTGTCTGTTGGTATAGAAGAGCTGGGAAGTGTATAGAACACATAATGTTTTGTTTGCAGGTATCGGAAAAAAACTGACTTTGGAAGATTGAATTTGTTGCTTAATTGTTCAAATGATGCTACAGTGTTACCCATAAGCAGGTCCTTGAAGCGCACAATACCCTTCCTATGCCCTTCTTTAAAGCCAAGGTCCTGAGTTGATGGTTTAAAAAGGTGGTTTGATGCAATAGCGCTCAGTAGAGAAAAGTTATGCAACCCAAAACATTTCCTGAATTGAACCCATATCCTCAAAGAGTGTTTAAGCACTGGATTTTTTACAGATTTAATTTAGGGGAGTGGAAGTGAGGAACCAAGTAGTGCAGGTATGGACATATTATCATCTGTGTGTAATTCCATGGCTACCCAGTCAGGGCAATCGGGCTGGCTGTGAAAGAAAGACCAAAATGCAAGGCAGCGCAGGTTAGCAGCCCAATAATAAAAGCGAAAATTTGGGAGAGCCAGGCCACCAGCAGCTTTGGTTTTTTGAAGGTGGGTCTTATTAAGACGAGGCCGCTTGGCTCTCCATATATAGGAGGAAAGAGCTGAGTCAAGATGGTCAAAGAAGGAGCTGGGGATAAAAACCGGTAAAGCCTGAAAAAGGTACAAAAATGTTGGTAAAATGGTCATTTTGATTGAATTTATCCAGCCGACAAGTGACATTGACAAGGGTGACCACTGTGTTAGCGTCACTTTAATCTGGTTTAACAGAATGATAAATTCTCTTTGAAAAGATCCTTGTATTTCCTCATAACTGAAATGCTCAAGTATGAGAGCTTCTTTTTTTCAATTTTGAATGGCAAGTTGGTAAGATCCGAGGGTTGTACTTCATAGTTAATGGGAAACAGTTCGCTTTTTCCAAGACTTATCTTATAACCTGAATATTGACCAAAATTATTGAGCAGTCACATAGCAGAATGCAGAGAGGTGCCTGGGTTTGAGACAAAAGCAAAAGGTCATCGGCATACAGTGTGACCTTATGCTGTGTACTGCCCCTCCACATACCGGCTATGTACTCACAGCTGCGAAAGGCCATGGCAAGTGGTTCGATGGCCAAGTCAAAAAGCATGGGGCTCAGAAGACACCCCTGGCAGGTTCCACTATGCAAGTCGAACGACTTGGACAACTGGGAATTAGTTCGAACTGAGGCTGTGGGATGAGAGTATAGTAACCTGATCCATGAAATATTTAAGAAAGTTTAACAAAGTTTAAGAATGTTTAACAATCCCACTGACTCCCATGGCTATCTGGACCACACATCTTCCCACCCTGCTTCCTGTAAGGACTCTATCCCCTACTCCCAATTCCTCTGTCTACGCCGCATCTGCTCCCAGGATGAGGTGTTCTACACCAGGGCATCGGAGATGTCCTAATTCTTTAGGGAAGGGGGGTTCCCCTCTTGTACTATAGATGAGGCTCTCACCAGGGTCTCCTCTATACCCCGTGACTCTGCTCTCATTCCCCATCCCCCCACTCATAACAATGGCAGGGTCCCCCTTGTCCTCACCTTCCACCCCACCAGCCGTCACATACAACAGATAATCCTCTGACATTTTTGCCACCTCCAACAGGGTCCCAACTACTGGCCACATCTTCCCATCTCCTCCCCTTTCGCCTTTCCGCAGTGATCGCTCCACCATAACTCCCTGGTCAATTCGTCCCTTCCCACCCAAACCATCCCCTCTCCTGGCACTTTCCCTTGCAACCGCAGCAAATGCTACACTTGTCGCTTTACAGCCCCCCAACACCTCCGCTCAGTTCGCAATAACCAACCTGATCTCCCGGTGGCTCAGCACTTCAACTCGCCCTCCCATTCCGAATCCGAACTTTCTGTCCTGGGCCTCCTCCATGGGCACAGTGAGTCCCACCACAAATTGGAGGAGCAGCACCTCATATTTCGCTTGGGTAGTTTACACCCCAGCGGTATGAACATTGACTTCTCCAATTTCAGGTAGTCCCTGCTTTCTCCCTCCTTCCCCTCCCCTTCCCAGCTCTCCCACAACCCACTGTCTCCGCCTCTTCCTTTCTGCTTCCTGCACCACCCCCCCCTCACCCCCACATCAGTCTGAAGAAGGGTCTCGACCCGACACGTCACCTATTCCTTCGCTCCATAGATGCTGCCTCACCCGCTGAGTTTCTCCGGCATTTTTGTCATGAGATGTTGAGATTATTTAAGAGATACAGATTGACACAGTGTATGGAACAAGCTGCCAGAAGGAGGTGTTGAGGCAGGGACTATCCCAATGTTTAAGAAACAGTTAGACAGGTACATGGATAATAGACACAAAAAGCTGGAGTAACTCAGCAGGACAGGCAGCATCTCTGGAGAGAAGAAATGTGTGACATTTCAGTCGAGACCCTTCTTCAGACTGATCACAAAGGTCCCGACACGTAATGACACCCATTCCTTCGCTCCAGAGATGCTGTCTGTCCCGCTGAGTTACTCCAGCTTTATCTTCGGTTTAAACCAGCATCTGCAGTTCCTTCCTACACGTGGATAATATGACAGGTTTGGAGGGTGTTGGACAGGTGGGACTGGTGTAGATGGGACATGTTGGCCGGTGTGGGCAAGGTGGGCCGAAGGTAGGGTTGCCAACTGTCCCGTATTAGCCGGGACATCCCTATATTGGGGCTAAATTGGTTTGTCCTGTACGGGACCGCCCTTGTCCCATATTTGACTGGTACTACTCGGGTCGTGGGGACTGTCAGGTCGACCCCGCCTCCACCCGTCCCGACGTAGTGATGCCCATGGAGGGCAGCAGCAGCAGCAGCAGCACCTCGTCCGTGGCCCCGTCGGTCGCTGTCCGACCTTCGGACGTTCGTTTACGGACATCACCACCACCCCTCCTTCTCACGGCCGAACGTCGGTTCATGAGTTGGACGGGGCGCCTGACTTTGCGTGCGACGTTGCGTGGCCTGGGCCAAAATTCTCTAGCTGGCCTGCCGGCTGGGCTTTGTGTGCAGTCCAGCACCCGGCCAACTCATCATTCACCCAGCCACGGCCGGGTCGGTCAACAAATTGGCGTCGGAATTTGTCCGGTATTTTGACATCTTGTCCCTTATTTGGGAGTGAGAAAGTTGGCGACCCAAGCCGAAGGGCCTGCTTCATGATGTATCACTCTGTGACTCTATGACACAGCATTGGAGACATGCCAACATTCTTCGTCTACTAAGGAAAGTAGAGGCATTGGTGTGCTATACTTTAGACTTTAGAGATACAGCACGGGTACAGGCCCTTCGGCCCACCGACGTCCGCACCGGCCAGCGATCCCTGCATATTAACACTACCTTGCACCACTAGGGACAGTTTACATTTACACCAAGCCAATTAATGTACAAACCAGCACGTCTTTGGAGTGCGGGAGGAAACCGAATATCTCGGAGAAAACCCACGCAGGTCACGGGAGAAGGTACAAACTCGTACAGACAGCACCCGTGGTGAAGATCTAACCGGTTGGCTCTGGCGCTATAAAGCAGTAGCACTACCCGCTGCGCCACCGTTCCGCCCACGAGCCGGGCAGTGGACGCTGTGTCTGGCTGGGTGTTTGGTGATGCCATGTGTAGGAAGGAACTGCAGATGCTGGTTTCACCAAAGATAGACACAAATGCTGGAGTAATGGACAGGACAGGTTTGTAGAGATATGGACCCAAAAGCAGGCAGGTGGGATTAGTGTAGATGGGACGTGTGGCTGGTGTGGGCAAGTTGGGCTGAAGGGCCTGTTTCCATGCTGTATCACTCTGTGACTATGACTCGGCATCACTCCCCCACCCTAGTTCCGCTGTCCTCCTAATTAAATATTACTGATTGTAAGCCTCGTTGTCAACTTCCCCATCTACATCTCCTTGACCACAGTCCCCTTTGATCTGTATTTTCACACTGTATATACCCTTCCATATCTCTATCTCTCTCCCCTGACTCTCAGTCTGAAGAAGGGTCTCAACCTGAAATGTCCACCATTCCTTCTCTCCAGAGATGTTGCCCTGTCCTGCTGAGTTAACTCCACCATTTTGTGTCCATCTTCAGCAAATGAATTATGAGGTATTTGGGACTTTAACCATATTTCATTAGGCTTTAAACTTTACATTTTAGAGGTACAGCACGGAAACAGGCCGTTCAGCCCGTCCCGACCAGCGATCACCCCATAAACTAGCATATCCTGCACACTAGGGGCAATTTTACAACTGTCCAGAGCCATGATCAGTCTGAAGAAGGATCTCGACCCGAAACGTCACCTATTCCTTCGCTCCATAGATGCTGCCCTCACCCGCTGAGTTTCTCCTAGCATTTTTTGTTCTACCTTTCAATTTTTCCAGCATCTGCAGTTCTTTCTTAAACAGAAGCCATACTTCATGTTCTAGGAGCAGGACATTAGGCAGTCGGCCCATCAGTCTACTACCGCCATCCAATCACGGTGATCTATCTCTCCACTCCGACCCCATTCTCCTGCCTTCTCCCCATAACCCCTGATACCCGTATTACTCAGAATCTATCAAAACTCCAACTTGGCCTCCACAGCAGTCTGTGGGAATGAATTCCACAGATTCACCACCCTCTGTATGAAATCATGAGAGGAATAGATCGGGTAGATGCACAGAGTCTCTTGCCCAGATTAGGTGAATCGAGGACCAGAGGACATAGGTTGAAGGTGATATGGGGATATGGACCAAACGCAGGCAGGTGGGACTAGTGTAGCTGGGACATGTTGGCCGGTGTGGGCAGGTTGGGGTGAAGGGCCTGTTTCCATGATGTATCACTCTATGATTCTCTGACCCTGACTTAAGAAGTTCCT